>NW_026527312.1:0-80049 GCF_022682495.2 Desmodus rotundus | reverse complement strand
AGCTTACCTGGTTGGAGCATCATCCCATACACCCAGTAGGAGCACATACAATAGGCAATCGACTGATGTTTCTCTCTCACATCGATGTTTCTCTCTCTCCCCCTTCTACTCCCTCTAAAATCAATAAAAACATATCCTAGCATGAGGATTAAAAAAGAAAAAGAATATAATTACCTATTGGCATATCTGTCACTCCAAGTCACTGTGAGTTCTCTGAGTGTGAGGCTTGGGTTTTATTTATTGCTATGTTTCTGGACCCTAGTTATGTGCCAGGCCCTTAGGAATCACTCAACAGATACATATGGAATAAATGAGTTTAGGACTCCCGGCCAAGATGGACGCGTAGGTCCTTGTAGAACCAAAAGAAGGACAACAACAAATTTAAAAGCAAAAAACAACCAGAACTGCCAGAAAATCGAACTGTATGGAAGTCTGACAACCAAGGAGTTAAAGGAGAAACATTCATCCAGACCGGTAGGAGGGGCGGAGATGGGCAGCCAGGTGGAGAGGACACACAGCAAGGTGGCATCTGGCAGAGCAGGCCATCCCACATTCACGGGCAGATGAACCAGGAGGAACAACTGGGGAGTGAGACAGACCCACAACCCAGGGCTCCAGTGCAGGGAAATGAAGCCTCAAACCCCGGACTGAAAACCCCTAGGGGGTTGAGGCGGCAGGGGGAGAAACTCCCAGCCTCACAGGAGAGTTTTCTGAAGAGACCCACAGGGTCCTAGAATGTTCACAAACCCACCCACCCAGGAATCAGCACCAGAAGGGCCCAATTTGATTGAGGGTAGCAGGGGAAGTGACTGAAAACCGGCAGAGATGGAGCAATTACCACTGTTCCCTCTCGGACCCTCCCCCACATACAGTCACAATGCAGCAACCTGGGTTGCCCCGCCCTGGTGGACACCTAAGGCTCCACCCCTTATTATGTAACAGTCACCAAGACCAAAAAAATGGCCCAAATGAAATAGCACATCAAAGCTCCAGAAAAAATACAACTAAGTGATGAAGAGAGAGCCAACCTATCAGATGCACAGTTGAAAACACTGGTAATCAGGATGCTCACAGAATTGGTTGAGTGTGTTCACAAAATAGAGGGAAAAATGAAGGCTATGAAAAGTGAAAAAAGGAAAATGTACAGGGAACCAACAGTGAAGGGAAGGAAACCGGGACTCAAATCAATGGTTTGGACCAGAAGGAAGAAAGAAACATTCAACTAGAACAGAATGAAGAAACAAGAATTCAAAAAAATGAGGAGAAGCTTAGGAACCTCCAGGACATCTTTAAATGTTCCAACATCTAAATCATAGGAGTGCCAGAAGGGGAAGTAGAAGACCAAGAAATCGAAAACTTATTTGAACAAATAATGAAGGAGAACTTCCCCACTCTGGTGAAGGAAATAGACTTCCAGGAAGTCCAGGAAGCTCAGAGAGTCCCAAAGAAGTTGAACCCAAGGCGGAACACACCAAGGCACATCATAATTACATTACCCAAGATGAAAGAGGAGAGAATCTTAGAAGCAGCAAGAGAACAGTTACCTACAAAGGAGTTCCCATAAGACTGTCAGCTGATTTCTCCAAAGAGACCTTGCAGGCAAGAAGGGGCTGGAAAGAAGTATTCCAAGTCATGAAAGGCAAGGGCCTACATCCAAGATGACTCTATCCAGCAAAGCTTTCATTTAGAATGGAAGGCCACATAAAGTGCTTCCCAGATAAGATCAAGTTAAAGGAGTTTATCATCACCAAGCCCTTATTATATGAAATGTTAAAGGGACTTATCTAAGAAAAAGAAGATAAAAAATATGAACAGTAAAATGACAACAAACTCACAACTATTAACAACAGAACCTAAAAACAAAAACAAAAACAAATTAAGCAAACAACTAGAACAGGAACAGAATCACAGAAATGGAGATCACGTGGAGGGTTATCAGTGGGGGAGTGGGAGGGAGAGAGTGGGGAAAGGTACAGAGAATAAGTAACATAAATGGTAGGTAGAAAATAGATAGGGGGAGAGTAAAAATAGTATAGGCAATGGAGAAGCCAAAGTACTTATATGTATGACCCATGGACATGAACTAAAGGGGGGGAATGCAGGTGGGAGGGGGTGTGCAGGGTGGAGGGGAATAAAAGGGGGAAAGTAGGACAACTGTAATAGCATAATCAATAAAATATGTTTTAAAAAATAAATCAATGAGTTATAAATATGTGCAGAGGGAGCTCCGGCTGGTTTGGCTCGGTGGATTGAGTGCCGGCCTACTAAGCAAAGGGTGGCTGGTTTGATTCCCAGTCAGGACACATGCCTGGGTTGCGGGCCAGGTCTTCAGTAGGGGGTGTGCGAGAGGCAACCACACATTGATGTTTCTCTCCCTCTCTTTCTCCCTCCCTTCCCCTCTATGAAAGAAAAAGAAAGAAAGAAAGAAAGAAAGAAAGAAAGAAAGAAAGAAAGAAAGAAAGAGAGAGAGAGAGAGAAAAGGAAGGAAGGAAGAAAGAAAGAAAAAAATTTGACACAGGCTACAACAAAGGCGAACCTGGAGGACATCATTCTCAGTGGAGTAAGCTGGTCACGAAAGGCCAAATACTGCGTGACTCCATTTATATGAGGTACCTAGAGTAGTCGACTTCATAGAGGCAGAAAGTTAAGTGGCGGTGGTCGGGGTCTGGGGTGGGGAGGGGCAAATAGAGGTGGTTTAATGGGGCAGAGGTTTAGTGTTGCAAAATGAAATGAGTCCTGGGTGTTGGTTACCCCACAATGTCAATGCACCTAACACTAGTGAGCAGTACCCTGAAAAATGATTAAAGTGGTAAACTTTATGTTCTGTGTATTTTACCACAATTTTTTAAAAAAGAGTGTAAAGGGAGCCCAAGTTGGGGTCTGTGGGTTCAGTGCACTGAAATTGTGAGCCCCCCTTTTAATGAACATAGTACCGGCATTCCCCTTCCATGTGCTGAGCATCACGGGAGATGCGTGTGTCCATTACTCTATTCAGTCTTCCAACAGCCGCAAGAGGTCAATGCCATTGTTCCTCCTTCCAGGTGGATTGCATTCCTGGATGAAGGCGACCCAGACAAAAAGGGTCCAAACCCCAGGTCTGTCCCAGATTTCTACTAAGCCATCTTGGATCCAGGAGTCGTTACGTTGGCCCATTCACTCTTTCCAGTTTCCAAATCCACCCCATTATTTTCCGGTATACTCACTTCCCCTCATCTCGCAGAGGTAGAGGAGGAAGGTCATCCATCGCAACAGGTGAAAGGACCGTTGGTTCATCCCCGCTGGCCTCTTCTTTCTGTAGTGAAGGAAGACAAAAACTGTGCTCCCGTGGATCCCTTGGGACTCTTCCACTAAGCCCCAAGTTTGACGTCACACATGCCGTTTTTCTTTCTACTGCCAGAGAGGAACAAAGAATGACATTCTTGCCCTGGCTGATGTTGTTCAGGTGGTTGGGGATCGTCCCGCAAACTGAAGAGTCACGGGTTCGATTCCTGGTGAAGGCACATGCCTAGGTTGCAGGTTCAGTCCCTGGTTGGGGTGCGTACCGAGGGCAACCAGTCAATGTTTCTCTCTCACATTGATGTGTCTCTCCCTCTCTTTCTCCCTCCCCTCCCCTCTCTCTGAAAACAAATAAGTAAAATCTTAAAAAAAAAAAAAAAAAAAGTGGAGCCTTTCCCCTGGCCAGGTAGCTCAGTGGGTTAGAGCCTTATCCTGATACACCAAGGTTGTGGGTTCAATCCCTGGTCAGGGCTCGGAAAGATTCAACCAATGCATGCATAAATAAGTGGAACAACAAATCAATGTTTCTCTCTCAAATCAATACATTTTTTTAAAAATTTTAAAAAGTGGAGCCTTTGAGAGGTGATTGGGTCACGAGGGTGGAGCCCTCCTGCATGGGATTCGTGCCCTTAGAAAAGACACCCCAGGGAGCCCCCTCGCGCATCCGCTATGTGAGGGTGCAGTGAGAGGACAGCCGTCCATGAGCACGGGACACCACCAGACACCGAAGCTGCCAGCGCCACGTTCGCGGACTTCCCAGCCTCCAGGACCACGAGAAAGAAACCCCTGTTGCTTATAAGCCACCTGGTCCACCGGAATTCTGCTACAGCAGCCTGAAACAACTAAGACAATGTGTTCCCCGCTCTCTCATCACCTCGGAAACAAAGCTGTGCTCTTCTTGTCCCCTCCCTGCGTCCTATCAGTCACCAAATCCAGTTGACTCTGCTTGGTGAATCCCTTCCTTTCTCTCTGTCTCCCTCTAACCGACCAAAGCCCAGCTCTTCCCATCTCTGCCTCTGCTGCTTTCTGTTCCCCTCACTGGATCCCTGGCCTCCAGCCTCTCCCCTGTCCGGTCCTCTGAGCGCTGATAGGATCTCTCTTGGAGCGTGTTTTTATGCACTCGGGGCTAGATGCTGAGTGTAGAGCAACATGTGGACCAGGCTTGCTCCCTCCCTTCACTGGGCTGCCTTCCTGTGAAGGACACAGGCAGGAAGTGAATGAACCAGGGACAAATATGATATGTGACTCTTAGTTGTGACCACTGTCCCGGAGGCTACGAACAGAGGCTGCAATTGAGAATAACTGTGTCCAGGTCAGTTTTGACTGGGAGGTTGGGCAAGTGCCTCTGGGGAAATGATGTGTGAACTGGAGGAAGAGAAGGATGGGGCAGATGTGAAAGGTGCTTGAGGGTGGGGGGGAGAGGAGGGTAGGCCAGACCCCACAGAGCAGCCTTCGCATTCTAAATTCAACTGGCAACTACAGAGGGATAAAGTGGGGAGAGGTGGCCTTCACTAATTCAAAACTCTCCATCAAATTGATGATAATATAACCCATGTCCACACCATGGCCTTCCTCTCCCAGCCTCTCCGTTCTCTCTTTTCCTCCCTTGATCTGCCCCAGCTACACCGCCTTTTCAGTTCCTTGTACAAGCCAAGCTGCCCTAACCCCAGGGCCTTTGCACCTCCTCTTCTCTCCGCCTGGGATCTCACCCCCCAACCCCCGGATGTCTGCATGGCTTGCTTCTTTGTGCCATAAAGGGTTCTGTGCAAGCGCGAGGAGTTGGTATGGGCTGACGTTCTGCATCGCTAATGAGTCCACCTGGATCAGGTCACGGGTGTTAATAGAAAATATTCTGGAGGCGTTCAAGACAAAGATTGAACTGCAAAGTGAGGCTCCATAGCCAGACACCCACGTCTGGAACATTCCGTTTAGGATTGAGGACATTCAGACACTCGGAGGAGCCTTTGTCCCAGGCTGTGGGGTGCCTGGGGCTGGCCTCCTGCCACTGTCACCTCGCTGGTGGCGGCTCAGAGAGAGGGGTGCTGCGGCTGGGGAGCCAAACCACGGTCAGACATGGCTGCAGCATCCCAGTCGTCAAATATGGGAGAAGAAAACCCACCTCAAGATCTTTTAAAAAAGTAATTTAAGTCCACAAGGATCCATTTAATAGATAAGTGATATTGAAAAAAGCTGTGAGCTGCCCTGCCTGGTGTGGCTCAGTGGATTGAGTGCCAGTCTGAGAACTACAGGGTCGCCGGTTCGATTCCCAGTCAGGGCACACACATACCTGGGTTGTGGGCCAGGTTCCCTGGTGGGAGGTACGCGAGAGGCAACCACACATGGATGTTTCTCTCCCTCTCTTTCTCCCTCCCTTCCCCTCTGCCATAAAATAAATAAATAAATAATCTTTGAAAAAATTATAATCTTAAAAAAAATGACAACAGCCAATACAAAAATCGCTGTCCAGTGTGAACAAATCACAATTAAACCTATTTTTTTTGTGAGACTGGCAGAAAATATACTTTTCGGTGTGCTGTAGGATTTTAGTAATTAGTTTATGTGTGCCTCGAGATGGAAAAGGTTGAAAATCGCTGCCTTAGAGGGCTGGTGCAAAGCCTCTGAGAACCACAAAAGTATTAGTCCACCACCAGGAACTTAACAGCCAGAGGGAAGGAGGATGGGAGGAGGTAGAGGGAAAGGGGCGGGGGAGGGGGCGGGTGAATGGTGATGGAGGGAGACTTGACTTGGGACACATGGTACAGTGTACAGATGACGTGTTGTAGAAGCAGAATTGTGCCCCTGAAACCTATACCATTGTATTAACCCTTGTCACCCCAAAAGATTCCATTTCAAAACAGAACTCCAGAGGCAATTTGCCCAGACTAGTTCTCTTTCCTTCCATCTCTTTCCCCAAACTTAGGGTACAGGCAGCCTCCCACTCCCTCAAGGGTCTTAGCAGAGAAAGGGACCCGTCCGCCCCAGGCTGCCTTCCTGCCTCCTCTGGCCCTTCCTTCCCAGACCTCTGAGCCGCGCTGCCCGAAGTCTGACCCCCCGCCACTAACATGCAGCCAGCACCTAAAATGCGGTGAATTCTAATTGTCAGATGTGTCAAATGAGTGTAAAATACCTACTGGAGCCCTGGCCGGTGGGCTCAGTTGGTTGGAGCGCCGCCCAGCGCACCAGAGGGTTGCAGGTTCGATCCGCGGTCAGGGGGCACACGGATTGATGTTTGTCTCTCACATTGATGTGTTTTCTCTCTCTCTCTCTCTCTCTCTCTCTCTCTCTCTCTCTCTCCCTTCCTCTCTCCCTAACGTCAATACACATATCCTCAGATGAGGATTAAAAAAATAAGATAAAGCCTGAAAAAAGAATGTAAATATACCATGATTTTTTGTGTTGATTACATGTTGAAATGATAATATCTGGGACATCATGATAAAACAGAATACATTATTAAAACACATTGCACCTGTTTCTTCTTACGTTTTGAAAACCGTGGCTACTATAAAATTTACAGTGAGTGATACAGACGGCTTGCCTTCTATTCTCTCTGGTGGAGCAGCCGCTTTACACCCTCCTTCCCGGCTGGGGGCGGGAGCAGGGGAGGGGGCGCCCAGGCCTTGCTCCCCACCCCCTCCCAGGTCTCTAGGTTGAGCTGTACCTTTGAGGGAGTCCTGCTTGACCCTACCTGTCTCCACGGCCCACTTTAAGGCTCTGCTCCCACGATCTCTGGATTATCTGGGGATCCGCCCGACTGTTTGGGCCTCAGCCTGCCTGTGGGCCCAGGCGGCCGCTGCCCCAAGGAGGGTTTGGGGGGAGTGGTTACAATCGTCGCAGGCTGGATGGCAGGGCCCCGGGGTCGAGGATGGCCCAAGGTGCGCTCAGGCGCTTCCGCGAGGCCCACGACATTCCATCAAGTGTGCGCTATGGGCCCCTGCGGGGGCTGGAGTCAAGGCGAGAATACTGATGAGCAAGTGGAGAGGAAAGCGCACCCTCCTCGCCAGCAACCAGGAACAGACAGGTTTCAGCTGCAGGACGAACGTCCACGACCCAGGGAAATTTTTAGTGAGAAGGGAAGCGTGGGAGAATCGAGACTCGTTCTCTGAAACACATCGTCTGATTTTTCCTCATGTTGAAATACTGAAAAAAATTCATGAAACGTCCCTAGGCCCCCTCTCGGTGTCGTTCAGGGTGGGCACAGAGATTTCCCCACCTGTGCCCCTGAGCCCAAACACGACTCCCTGGTTTACAGAGGAGGAGTGAGGCACAGAGGTGCCAGGGACCTGTCAGGAGCCACACAGCCAATTGGTGGAGTCAGTGGCACTTGCAGCAATGCCTTTGGGGTCTCATTTTACTGTCCCTTCCCTGCCACTTGCCATTTCACAGGCTTGGGTGGTTTCAGAACCAGAGGCTTTGAGGCTGAATTTTCTCACGTGGCCTCCTCTTCACCCCCATTTTCTCAGCCTCTATGTGTCTCTCTGCTTTACTTCTTTCTCTGCCTTTCTTGTACCGTCTTTTGTCTTCCCTCCGTCTTACCCTCTCTGCCCCTGTCTCCGCCCCTGTCTCTTCCCTCCGTCTTTCCCTCTCTGCCCCTGTCTCTTTTCCCATCTTTTTTAAAAAGATTTTATTTATTTTTAGACATAGAGGAAGGGAGAGAGACACGGAGAGAAGCATGAATGTGTGGTTGCCTCTCACATACCCCCTGCCAGGGACCTGGCCTGCAACCCAGACATGTGCCCTGACTGGGAATCGAACCTGTGACCCTTTGGATCGCAGGCTGGCATTCAATCCACTGAGCCACACCTGCCAGGGGCAGCTGTTTTCATTTTTTTATATGCATAACCTCAGTAATACTAACAAGGCATGTCTTCAATTCATCTTATTAGGTTAATATTCACCTTTAAATACGAGTCTGTATTTTAGATATATTGGCAGGTAAATCTTACACAGTTTATATGTAGAAATTATGTCAGTAACATGATATGTCCAACTAGTTTGTGCAAAACGCAGCAGTAGTCAACGCTATTGTGAAAGCAGCATGAAAAAGTGAGTTATGGAGAAGTCTCAGCTATATGGGATAAGGAAATGGATCAATAATTTGTATGAAAATTGTGAAAGTTAACCAGTCAACTTTCAGGAGAACATTACATCCCTTTAGGGTGAAATACGGGTGTGATTTAAATCATAAACAAGGCAGAATAATGGAGATTAAGAGTTTGCCTGTACCTACACCCGTGCCTGTGCAGTTATGCGGAATTTCAGATTCCTGCTATTACACAGAATCTTTAGGGATCCTATTTATTACACTTAGGCCATGGATCTCTCTCTCTTTTTTTTAAAATCCTGTTTTAGAATTCTTCCAGTATTGTGAGCATAAGTTAAAAGCATAACTATAATTTTGCCATTCTTCACATTAATCACGCGAGACCCTCTTTTCTTCTAGATGTCCTCAAGAATACAAAGAGCATGAAAAAAAAGAAAGAAAAATATGGCAGAGAAAAGTAGGATATGCTAATCCATTTTCTTCTCATTTATCAAACCTCCAAACAGCAGACTTTACCAAAAATATTTTGAGAAAAGCATTCTTGTGAACCTATGAAAGCTAAGAATCTAGACAATTTGTCAATGATTGCTCCGCATGGCCAACAGGTTTGAGTAGCTGAAGGTTTTTGAGATGTGCGCAAATAAATCCGAGATACGATGTTCCGGGGCGGCGGGGGGAGGGGGGCGCGGATGGGATTCAAAAACCTTTCCCCTGAATTACACTCCCCTGTGTGTACAAAAAGTTTGGTGACCCGATTAGATATGCTCATCCTTAACCCATTCGTCGATACGCAGGCGTGCAGAAATAGCATTTCTGCACAGCATGAATAAAAGAAGTTAAAAATAAACAGCAAGATGGGCGAATGAGAAATTTAACTCTCTTCTGCTTCATTTGCTTTCTAAGGGACTCTTGGCTCTCCTCTGCCTAATAACAAAGTGAACCCGATTAAGGACACATTTGCAGAACGGGGAATTGGTGACGTGCCTTCCAATTGCGACTGATGTGGAAGAAAGATGGTGATTTAGGGATTGCAAGTGGAACAGGCCCTGGTTTTGTGCTCATAAAGAATCGACCAGAATAGCAAAAAGATCGTGAGCCAAGGACCAACGGTTCTGTTGTGGAATGTATCCCAGACCTGCCTTATCCCGTTTGGGTGAAAGATATTCAGACAAGAAGGGGAAGCAGCTCTGATGGTGGAAGGCTTTGTGAACAGTGAAGATGCTTGACCGGGGCGTGCCCTGGCTGCCTGGGTCACCGGGGGAAGGCTGGCTGGCACAGCGTAGTCTGTGCACGGAAAGGCCGCAGAAGCACTAAACTCTGAGGATGGAAGGATTTCTGCCAGATCCTCGCTGATGGCAGAACAAGGCCACAGATCGTGCAGCCAGACAGTCAAAACGTGCCCTGAACACTCATTTGAAAGACGCTCTGCACGCCTGTGTTCACTGCAGTATTATTTACAATCGCCAAGTTAAGGGAGCAACTTAAATGCCCATCCACAGACGGCCGGATAAAGAAGAGGTGGTACATATGTGTAAGGGAATATTACTAGGCCGTTAAAAAGAATGAAATGTTACCGTTTGCGACAGCGTGAATGAATGCCTAGAGGGTATTATGCTAAGGGAAATAAGTCAGACAGAGAAAGACAAACACCGTGTGATTTCATTTAAGTGTGGAACTAATGAGCTACATAAAGTAACAATCGGAAATATAAATACAGCAAGCAGGCTGATGGTTGGCAGATGGGAGAGGGGCGGGGGGCTGGGTGGAAAAGGTGAAGGGATTAGGAAGTACAAACTGGCAGTTACAACATCGTCACGGGGATGTGAAGTACAGCACGGGGAATCCGGTGAACAGTAGTGTAGTAACTATGTGGAGTGCTAGGTGGGTGCCAGATTTGTGGGGAGAACGCTTTGCAAATCATATAAATGTCTGACCACTGTGCTATACACCTGAAACTGATGTAAAATGGAATGTCCACTATAACTGACAAGTAAAATAGAACAAAAGAACACTACTCACTGTAATAAAGGAATGGACGTTTATCATTTAAAAAAGAAAGAAAGCATTCACCCTAGCATTGTCTATCCTATGGCACCAGTCAAAACCCACACACAGCACAGGGGACCACATACTAACACCCCGCCCCCAAACCCGCCTTTGCAAGAAAAGCCCTGATCCCCTGGCGCCTGCGCAGTAAACTCTCATTCTGTTACAATAATGGAACTCTATAGAACGAGCAGACTCCCTTTTCCTCTCTTTCAACGCACCCCAACACGAGCCCAGGAGGAGACTTGCTGGATGGCATCTTGCCTCCTGTCTCCTGACTGGTGGACTTTGCAATAAAAGACTTGCCTTCTCCCAAAGGCCGGCGCCATAGAATTGGCTTCCGCGCGGGTAGGGCAGACAGCCCTTGCTGGTCACAGAAGTTCTCCTGGGTCGCAAGAATGGACGCCGAGATGCTGCCAGGAAGTCCCAAATGCCGGTTGCCCTGTGTTTGGACACATCTGTAGTTGCAAGATTTAGGGACAAAGTTGCCCACGTAGTTGTAGGGAGCAGCACACGCCCACAGAAATGTTTGAAGTCAGCGAAGGCACCGACTCCTCCAATGTCTTGGGTTTCCCAGAGGTAGGTTAGCCAAAAGGAAAAATCTGCTGGGCCAGGGCCGAAGTCCTGCAGGGGAGAGCATCCGATTTGACAGCTGTTGACGTGTGCGTGGTCGTAACATCAGTCGCTTTGCCATTTTTCCAAAGGAAATTCTTGCCTGACATTTAAAAATGACAGAGACAAAATGATAGACATGCTTTCAACATTTAAAAATCTTAGGAGCACAGGAGAGTGCGTTTCAGACTTCACGATTTATCTTCCTCTGCCGAGTTGGGAAACGCCAGTGAGCAGAAATCTTGCCTCACTCAGCGCTGAGAACCGCAAGCCCGCCTGCAGCTGGGGAGGAGAATCTCCGAGGGCGGCCAGGTCTGCACGCTCGGGTCCGGGTCAGGCTGCGTCCTCCTCCGGAGCCTCTCCAGGGGACTTCGGCCTCGGCGTTCAGACACTGAGGAGGTCTAAGACACAGACAGACCTAGGACTGCCGTTGTGACCCTTGAAGGTCATTGTCTTGGCAACAACCTGAAATTCCTCATTGGGACTGTTCTTATCTTCATCTATGTTACATGCCAGTTACCTTAAGGGTGTTGTTTTTTTTTTTCTGTGTTTCTTCCTACACGAAGTAGGTGTCTAGCTTTGTGGCAGAGACGGGGAGGGAGGAAAGGTGAAAACGAAGAATAAAGAGGAGAAAGAGGGAAGGAGGAGGGGCAGGGAGAAGAAGATGGAGGTAGAATAGGAGAGAGAGCAGGAGGAGGAGGAAGGAGAAGAGAAGAAAGAACATTAGAAGTAGGTAGAGGCTGCCGTGGCTGGGGTGGCTCTGTGGATTGAGGGCCCAAACCGAAAGGTCACTGGTTTGATTCCCAGTCAGGGCACATGCCTGGGTTTCGGGCCCAGGTCCCCTGTTGGGGGCGTGAGAGAGGCAACTTGCCTCTTGCACATGGAAGTTTCTCTCCCTCTCTTTCTCCCTCCCTTCCCATCTCTCTAAAATAAGTAAATAAATTAAGTAAATAAAATCTCTAAAAAACAAAACAAAACACCAAACCTTCAAAAGTAGGTAGAGGAGAAGGAGCCCGGGGACAATGGAGAAAGGGGGGAGGAGCAGGAGGAAGGGGAGAAGTGGAAGGAGGAGGGAGGAGGGGACCAGGAGGAGGCGTGGCCGTGGCTATAAAGCCCTGAGGAAGATCTGGCATCCCCGTCGCTGGAAGGCGGAGCATGGGGCTGCGCTCCGGGCTCCTGCTGCTTTGCTTCTGCCGGCTTCTCTGCGTGGCCGGTCAACACTTCGGAGGTGAGGAGCTTGGCCTGGGGTTGGGCACATCTGCTGCCTCTGTCATCAAGTCTGAGATGCTGTGGAGGGTAAGAGTCACCCCAGTTTCACGTGCTCTAAGAGAGAAAAAGACGCTCCTACCAACTGAGCCACTTTAAGAAGAGAAATCTTTGTCTTTGCAATAAGATCGTGACCACACGCTGAGCGCTTTCTATGCGCAGGGCCGAGATACCGTTTCCTGGAGCCCCCACAGCAAACCCGTGGAGCCTTGAATGGCAAAGGCTTTCTTTAACAGGTGCGAAATTAATTCGATCTTATTGTAAAGGTCAAGGACACATCAATAAACTTTTCTTCAACTTGTACCTTTCACATAAGACTGAAAAGAAATAAAATAAAATGAAACAAAAGAATGGTGAAATGATAAAAACAAAAAGTCTTCCCTATTATAGTGTGATTAATTTTGCAGGAAAGTGTGGAAAAAAGTAAATCACTCACTTTGACCTGCTGAATTATTTTTGTTTTTAAAATGATTTTCATTGTTTTTGTTCAATGACAATATTTGGAAAATACAGGTGAAGCAAAAGGAAAAATTAGAAATCACCCCCAATCATACTATTAAAAAGAAGCAGTAATGAAATCTGGATGCACCACCTTTAAAATATTATTATTGTTTCTAGAATATAATTTGGTAAAGTTTTCAATTTTATTTCCAAGGCTAAAACTAGTGAAATAAATATTTGTTTAAAATTATGTCTTTCAGGTGATGGTATGTCAAATGAAGGTGAGTCGATCAAAACTCTTTTATTATAATTTCTTTTTAAATTTTAGACTAAAATGTGAAGGTGTTGAATACTATCCTTCCTTTCCTGGTAAGAAATCATATTTTTCATGAAAAACTGCTATTTTTATGTCCTTGTATATAAGAAAAAGTACATCCTATGTTAAAATAGTCAAAGAAAAAGAAGAAGAGAGCAAGTATAATGTCCCTGTAAATGTTACTGTAACTATTTTCGAGTGAGCAACTATTTCATTGTACACAACTTTACAATGGGATTTCCTCTTTGCAAAAAATAGTCCTCATAGAACATAATGAAACAGAAAATGTCTTTTGTCGCCTACAGATGAAATGCAGAAATTTCCATGTTCATTCATATCTCATCGTTATGAATGCCTATGTGATATTATAAAGCTATAGTTTATTTCAAAATTCCCTGGGTCATAGATATTTTTGGACTGATCTTAATTATTTTACTATTATGGACCATGCTGAAGTGAACATTCTTAACCTCTAAAACCAGGAAAGTACAGAGGTCAGAGGTATCTATTTTGACTAGTACAGGTTAACATTACTGGGGGAGGAGCTATTCTGACACATGTGATATTGCAAAAGGAAATAATCCCTAAGCCTGCAGAAAGTAACAGACAAATTATTTTATGATTATAAACTTAAAAATTCCTAGGAACACTAAGAAAGATTACTAATTTTTTTAATCCTCACCCGAGGAGATGTTTATTGATTTGAGAGACAGAGAGAGAAACATTGATTGGTTGCCTCCCATATGCACCCCAACCGGAAATTGAACCCAAAACCCAGGTAAGTGTCCGGACCAAGAAATCCAACCTGCAACCTTTCGGTGTGTGGACGACCCTCCAGCCCACTGAGCCACCCGGCCAGGGCAGTAACTAGTTTGAATGAAAGAATCTGACTGTGTGGCTGGATCTAAGACAAGTATACACAGCCACTAGTTCTTCTCTCTGCTGGTAAGAACCTACCACACGTTGACGAAAAGGGAAGCGTTCCACTTCACACCCGCGACAAAAACCATTTGGGGGTTCAGTCAGCGAGAAACGTGCAGGACTTCCGTGAAGTAACCGATGAAGTCGAGTTGAAGAACTTACAGCAGGTTCTGAAAGAAGATCGTGCCGTCTTCTTGGATGGAGGACATAAGAATAGTAAAATCAATGTCAGCTTCCAATTTTCTTTTTCAGAAATTACGGTTTTCTTTCCAGAAGACAAAAGTAAGTTGATCATAAAACTTTTACTGCTAAAATGCGCTTTCTTTTCATGTTGTGAAAATGAGGAAATCGGTCGGTGCGTTTTCTTTTTTTAGTAAAAAAAGTATATATCTTTTTTCTCCTTTCACAAAATGTACTAGACATACCGTGTCAACAGATAAAGAGAACTGACAAGTAGAAATCTTCTTGCATCTCACTGTTGCTGTTTCTACACTTTAATTTCTGCCAACCTGTTAGAGAATACTTAATGTGGAAGTTCATAGAAAATATGTCCAATAGTAATCAGGGAAATTCTGGAAAAATAGTGCTGAGGTGGAGAAGCACTATTTAAACCAACCAGAAATATAGTGTATTAAATAGCATGGTCCCAGCCCAGCAAGATTCAAAGAATAATAAGTGATATTTTCTGACGGGTCGTTGGCTGCTGACCCTGTTCGTTTCACCACCTTTCATTTCTTTCTTGCCAATAATTTCAATAGACTTGACAGAAAACGTAGGATGGACCTCAGGATAAGGTACTGGAATCTAATCACGGTTTTAAATGTATGGACATGTAAATGAAGAGTTACTTTATCTTTACTTAATTTGCACCAATTTATCTTTACCTAATAGCTACTCGAAAGAACATTAAGTTGCATTCCCCTCTTGCATCGTATGGAAAACTGAGTTGCTCTCTAATTAAATTTTCAATGTGAAGGAAACAAAATCATTGAATTTAAGAAGAAAATATAGGAAATGCGGGTGTGTCCTAGGACCAGGAGAGCTTTTCAAGCAAAACAAGAATCATCTGTTATCAAAGTAATATTTAAAAAGTGTGTAAATGTTTCATGCTGGTGAAGACTCCGGTAAAAGAGCCCATTCGTGGGCAAGAGGAACGGCTAGATCCCTAGAGAGAGCAATGCCGCCGGTGCTGCAAATTCACCTGCGCTTTAACCCCATAACCTTGGCTCTGGGGCTTCCAGCCTATAGAACCAAATGCTTCCGTGCAGAAGGACTTACGTACACTGTGCTCGTTTCGGCCATGTTTACAGATCGAAAAAGTCTGAATGTGACAAGTATTGAGTAAACTGTGGCAAGACCCAGATCACAGAAGGGGACCCAGCATCAGAAAGGAGATAGAGCTACAGAAGTTAGACGCATGCGTGGAAAAGGATCTCTATGATATATTACGTTAGAAACTGAAGTTATGGATGTAAAGGAGGATTTATTTGGGGAGAGAACAAAAATCTGTATGCGTGTATATTATGTGTGATTACACATGCAATATATGTTGCAGGGATGGAGATACATGTCATCTATTACAGAAATAGATGGGAGACAGAGATGCCCATCTATCTGGAAAAACGTGTGGGATGCTGCAAACCAGGCCATATACATTCAGTGTGTCTGTGTGCACGTGTGTGGCAGGCATGTCTCTCTGTGTGCACGCGTGTGTGGCGTGTGGGTGGGTGGGTATGACGGTGGAAGAGAGTGAAGAGAAGAAATACAGGGGGAAATGGTTTAATAGATAAATGCCCACATTTATGTGTCTAAGCTGAGGGTAGATTTCTGGAACGGGGGCCAGATACTAACTAAGCAAAATGCTAAGGCCGTGCACGCCGGGGGAGAATGGGACAAGGCTGGGAGTCTGCCCCCAAAGCCTTTCTGGACGGAGGCCCCCAGCTCTGCTCCCGCGCAACACCCCCCTCCACCCCCCATAGCGCTCGGTAGAACCCAGGCAGTGGCTCTGGCGGCAGCGAGCAACCGCCCTCGGGACAGAGGCAGCTTTGTTCCGTCCCGCCCAGCAGTCCCAGAGCTGGAGGAGATTTTGTTTTTCCCTAGATGGCAAGTGCGTCTTTCCCTTCCACTATAACAAGGGCGTGTTCTACGACTGCATCAACTTCAAGGCCAAACACAAGTGGTGCTCCTTAACTCACACTTTTAAAGGACGTTGGAAGTACTGTTCTGAAGATGGTGAGTGTCCGCCCTCTGAAGCCCTCCAGGTGGTCGTCCTGGGGGCTCGCTGAGGCTCTTCCGGGGGCCCAGCAAATGGAGTGCCCAGTCCATGAAACTTCAAAAATAGGTCAGGGCAGGCGTGAACATCCCATCGCACCAAAGATGTATTGTGAGTGCTTCCACCACATGACCTTGAAAGAAATCTTTTAGCCCTGGCTGGTGTGGCTCAGCAGACTGAGCGCTGGCCTGCAAACCAAAGGGTCGCCTGTTCGATTCCCAGTCAGGGCACATGGCTGGGTTGCAGGCCAGGTCCCCAGTAGGGGGCACGTGAGAGGCAACCACATGTTGACGTTTCTCTCCCTCTCTTTCTCCCTCCCTTCCCCTCTGTCTAAAAATAAATAAATAAAATCTTTTTTAAAAAAACAGATTTCAAAAAAATATTAAAGAAAAGAAATCTTTCAGCAGAACCTCAATCCCCCGCCAGTACTGTTGCCGTATGCTTTTAGTGGAATACAGCAGACTGAGAAACAGGTGTGTGTGAGAGATGCCGAAGAAGCACAGAAAGGAAAGCCTTCTTCTGACTGCTTCTTTCTTCTGTGTAGACTTGGCAAAATGCGTGTTTCCCTTCTGGTACAGACGCATGATCTACTGTTTGTGTACCGAAGATTCAGAGGCATTTGGGAGAAAGTGGTGTTCGCTGACCCAGAATTATAACAAGGAAAAAGTTTGGAAATATTGTGATCCATGATGAGATTCAGGGGGGCGGGGCTAAAGGGGTTGCATCGTTCTTGTGGCAAAGAATCCTCAGTTTTTATTGGGAAAGCAGGAGGGAGGGTTTGAAGGTGGTCTGGCTGTAAATAACTTGGGTTTTGATTATGGTTATAGCGTTTCTAGCCTCGGCACTCTTACTTCTTAACTGTGTAAAATTTGGCCCTTAAAAAAATAGTGTACGGACTGGGGGTGATCAGGAGGTGCCAACGCCATTGACTTTAACAAATGTCCCGGTCTGGTGGGGAGATATCGATCACGGGGAGACTGTGCTTACATGTGGGGTCAGCGAGGATGTGGGAGCTGTGTCTCCTGCTGGATGTTGTTGTGAACCTAAAACCACAGAAAATAAAGTCTGTTCTAAAATGCGTTACCCTGATGAAGACTTGTTTTTTTAAAGCTTTTATTTATTTATTTTTAGAGAGAGGGGAAAGGAGGGAGAAAGAGAGGGAGAGAAACATCAATGTGAGAGAGAAACATTGATTGGCCACACCCTGACCGGGGCCCGAACCTGCAACTCGGGCATGTGCCCTGACCGGGAATCGAACCAGCAACCTCTCTCTTTGTGGAACGATGTCCAGCCAACTGAGCCACACCAGTCGAGGCTGTTATTATTAATCTTTCTAGCAACCCCATGAGATAAACATTGTCGCCATTTTCAGAAATTATGAGTCAGGTGGATTAGCTAATTTGGGGGCAGGGGGTGGGAATTAACTAACTTTTAAAGAGTCCATAGCTTTAAGAGTCTTATGATATAGCCCTGGCTGATGTGGCTCAGTGGATTGAGCACTGGCCTGCAAACCGTAGGGTCACCGGTTCGATTCCCAGTCAGGGCACATGCCTGGGTTGCAGGCCAGGTCCCCAGTAGGGGGTGTGCAAGAGGCAACCACACATTGATGTTTCTCTCCCTCTTTTTCTCCCTCCCTTTCCCTCTCTCTAAAAAAATAAATAAAATCTTTTTAAAAAAAGACTTTTATGATGTAAAATGGTGGTAAAAGTCAAAAGCTAAACAGCATTACCACATGACCCAGACATTCTACTTTTAGGCACATGTTCAAACGAATGGAAAGCGGGGACTCAAACAAATATTTCTACATCAGTTTCCTTCTCAGCCCTATCCACAATAGACAAAGGAGGAGGGAACCCAAATATCCATCAGCAGATGAGGGGGTGAATGGAATGCGGTAGAGCCATGCAGTGCAGTATTATTCCGCCTTAAAAAAGCAATGAAGTGGAGCCCTGGCCCGGCGCTCCATTGGGTGGAGTATTCATAGTCCCGTACAGCAAAAGGCAGCAGGTTTGCTTCCCGTCAGGGCACATACCTAGGTTGTGGGTTTGATCCCCAGGGGGAGCACATACAGGACGAAACCAGTCTCTCTCTCTCTCTTAAAAAAAAAAAATCAATTAAAAAAAGCAATGAACTTGATACATTCTACCACATAGATGAACCTTGAAATCATTACACTAAGTGAAATAAGCCAGACGCAAAAGACCACACACTGTATAACTCCATTTCCATAGGGAAATTCTTAGAGACGGGCGGTGGATGAGAGGTTACCAGGGGCTGGGAGGAGGGGAGCATGGGGAGTTATTGCTTAAGGGCACAGAGTTTCTTGCCGTTCACCAGAATAACAGTCTCGTTCTTTCCCGTGGCCTTGCACAAATACTGACCTGCTGTGGGCTCTCACTGGGTACCAGTATGTGCCCTGACTAGGAATCGAACCCTCAACCTTTTGGTGCACGAGATGACATGCCAACCAACTGAGCCACCCAGCCAGGGCTGGAGGGATATGTTTTGAATTCACTTATGACAGGTGATTTCCCCGAGCTCTCTAAGCCTCAGTTTCCTCCAGTGTAAAATAAGATTAGGGATGATAGACGTCTCGTGGCTCTTTGTGCAGATAAAATAATACGTGCAATTCTTATTACTTGGGGTAGTTACGTTCTATAAAGTTGCTGTGAGCACCGAGTTAGTGAATACTGAACTATTGCTCGTAGGGGCAATACAGGGCTAGGCTCCTGCCAGCAGCGTTTTAACATTTGCATCAACTTTGTACGTGTGTTTCTGATACCTGTGTAACATATATTCTTGCCCTGTCCAGAGTGGCTCCGTTGATTGGGCGTCGTCCTGAAAACCGAAAGGTCACAGGTCGGATTCCCGGTCAGAGCCCCCAGTCCGGGCAGGTGCAGGAGGCCACCAATCAATGTTTCCCTCTCACGTGGATGTTTCTCTCTCTCTTTCTCTCTTCCCTTCTTTCTGGAATCAATAAAAAGAAAAAAAATACATATATTGTTGATTCATTAACACGGAACTCACAGTCAACACATCATGTAATTGGTGCCTGAACGGAACTTCTCTAACGCGGAGATTTTCTCCGCCGGATACAGCACAGCCTTCTTGTGCCTGGGGGCATCTTCTTGTGCCTGGGGGCATCTTCTTGTGCCGTGGGGGCATCTTGAACAGCAAAGTCACCAACAAAAAGCACCAGCCACCCCCCGCCCTCCCTCCCACACCAAATTACTCACAGGATGAAAGCTGAACATACACACTGAAGAGCTCAAAAGTTTTGTTGCTCTGCGCTTGTTTGTGAATTTCACAGTCAGGGTGGACGGTGTGCAGTTTGTAAGATTCATAACTCACGCGCACCCTCTGCCGTCCAGGTGGGGAAGGGCAGTTAATTTCAAGGATAGCTTTGCTTTGTGTTGGGAGGAAGGGTGCGTTGGGACGGGAAGGTTTGTTTTATCCTATTGTGGAATGTCCTAACGTGTCTCCCTCCTTTTTCTCTTCCCAGCCAACCTCCAAAGGAGATCTTTCTCTTCCGTTTACCCCTTTCTCCTACAGAAGTGGTGCTTTCTAAGTGAACCACCTCACACACACGCACCTCTAAGTGCCCGCAACCATCCCGCCCCCCTTCTCTGACCTACGAGAACTCCTTCTCAGTATTTTCTCAGGGCGAGATGTCTCTCCTGGCGGAGATTGTCGCCATAGCTTTGCCTTTTCCAGGACGTTACAGGGTTTAAATCATACAGTACAGTCATCCCTGGGTACCCACTGGGGACTGGCCCTGGGATCCCTCACCAAAATCTGGAGACGCTCGTCTCTTACATAAAATGCTGTGGTATCGGCCTATAACCCAAGCAATCCTCCCGCGTTCTTTAAATCACCTCTAGATTACTTGTAACGCCTAGCGCAGTGGAAATGCTACGTAAATGGTTGTTAGCCCGTGTAGTTTAGGGAGTAATGACAAGGGGAAAATTCTCTACATGTTGGGCATAGATGCAGCCATCACCCATCATAGGCCTAACTGCACACTACACGTCAGCGACAATGTAACGTTTTATTTTGTTTTTATTTTTTGAGTATTTTTGATCTGCAGTTGGCTGAATCAGCGTATGTGGAACCCACAGATCTGGGGGGGCGGGGGTGACTTAGGTAGCATTTCACACAGGGTTTCTTTCACCTTGCAATATGTATTCAACATTTCCCCACATCTTTTCATGGCTCGAGAGCTCCATCCCTTTCTGGTTTTGATTTCTAATTTAATTCCTTTGACATCAGAGAATGTGCTTTGTATGAATTGAATCTTTTTGAATGTATTGAGACTTGCTTTATGGCTAAACAGGGGTGTCCAACCTTTGGCGTCTCTGGGCCACACTGGAAGAAGAAGAGCTGTTTTGGACCACACATTAAATACATAAACACTAATGAAAACTGATGAGCCAAAAAAAAAAAAAAGGCTTTAAGTAAATTTATGATTTTGTGTTGGGCTGCATTCACAGCCTTCCTGGGCTGGTCTCCAGGAGGGGGCGCTCCAGAAGCAACCACACGTGGATATTTCTCTCCCTCTCTTTCTCCCTCCCTTCCCTCTCTCTAAACATAAATAACTAAAATATTTTAAAATTAATTAATTAATTAATTAAAAAGATTGTTTATCTCGTGGCACGTTTGGCTTCCCCACATGTCTCACAAACCCTCACACCACACCCACGAGGGAGGCTCGGCCTACTCACTCAACAATGGCTACTAACTGTTCCTAGTGGACAGGCAACTGTTTTCTGTTAGCAGAGATAAGAATTGAACGGGAGAGAGTGCTCGCCGCCAGAGTCTGCCATGGACCCAGGGAGGAAGATAATAAGCAAATAAAACACCCACGTTCATAGCTATGGGTTTAGACAGGGGCGTGAATGTGGGATGTCAGAGGTCAGGTCAAGGAGGGGCTTTGGCCCAGGTGTTGGGAAGGCTATCAAGGATCCTCACCAGAGCAGCCACGCTATCTCGCTCTAACTACCGCGTGGAGAGGATGGAGGGGAGGCAAAGATGAAGGGGGGGCGTGGGTTAGGCAGGTGTCATGTACCCGGGAAGGATAGTGGTCGGATGAGAGAGCATTGGCAAAAATCAGAAGCAGCTGGATTCAGGATATAGTTCCATGGTAGAGTCTGTAGGATTGGCTGGCGGACTGGACTTCGGATGGGAGAGAGGACCCAAGGGTGACTCCTGTGTGACCCATGCATGCAGGTGAATGGTGGTGTCACCTGCTGAGAAGGGCCACAGGATGAGCAGGTCTGGTGGGGAAATAAGGAGTATTTTGACACCCCGCCCCCCGGGCTTAGATGAGAAAAACGAGATTGACAGAGGTTAAGCCAGCTGCCCACAATCTCCCCGCGAAAAAAAGGTGGGCATTGAATTTAAACCCAGGTGTGGCTCAGTTTGTCGGGCATTGTTCCTCAAAGCGAAAGGCCTCAGGTTCGATTCCCAATCAGGGCACAGGCCTGCGTTGGGGGTTCGGACCCTTAACCCTAACCCCAGTCAGGGTATATACCATCGATGTTTCTCCCCCTCTTTCTCTCCCTCCCTTCCCCTCTGTGTAATAAATAAATAAATCATTATTTTAAGTTTAAAAAAATTTAAACCCTTAACAAAAGGCTCATCCACTCTCTCTTTGTTAACTTCTTTGTGTGCCCATGAATTTCCACGTCTCTAGCTCTCTCCTGAAACCCTCAACTCTGTGAGCTATAGATAAAACTCTGAGCACGTTTTCTACACGTACGTGCAGTTTAACTTTCCCAAGAATCGAGACATCTTGGCTCTTCATGCTGGCTCTCAACTCATGCCTGTGATTCAAGGTTTAAACACGCGACAAGGCTGAGATCAACAATCTCATTTTGCAGAGATGAATCAGGGTGTTATGGATTGAACTGTGTTCCCCATATATTCATATATTGGGGAACAATATATATTCATATTCATATTCAACAATATATTCAACAACATATTCATATATTCCCCAAATTCATATATTGACACCCTGACCCCCCAAAGAGACACCAGAGATAACTCTTCACTTGTGCACGGAGGAAAGCTCATGTGAGGACACTGCAAGAAGGTGGCCGACTACGAGCCATGAAGAGAGCCTTCGCCAGAAATTTTGCGGCGCCTCGGTCGTGGACTTCCAGCCTCCAGAACTGTGAGAAATCAGTGCACGTTGCTTAAGCCACACAGTCCGTGGCATTTTGTTCTGACAGCCCTAACGGATGCGTGCAAGGGTCTCGGGAAGGCACATGTATCTTATGTGCAACACTCAACTCCTACAAAAGACAAGGGCCAGTGAAGGTTGAATGCCTGGTAATGACCTTGTGCTATGCATCTAGACATTAAATCACCCCCCTGAAAGGACAGTGGGTAAGTTATGTAGCCACCCTTCCCAGCGAGTAAGTAGGAAATCCAGGATTTGGAAGTTAGTCTATTTGATATCGACGCTCATGTATTTTTCCACTGGTTCCAGAGCCGGCATCAGAAGTTGGGATTCTGAGTCCTAACCCAGGGCTGTCTATCTTTTTCATTTTTGCAGCAGGTAAAACTGAGCTCTGTTTAGTCCCCTCTCTGCTGGAATCATCGGTCACTTCTGCCTAGTGCCCTGTGATTGATGTTCTCCATGGAAAGCACTGGAGTCTACATCCAACTCTGCCACTGGGTAGGTCTATAACTTCGGTAGATTTTTCTCTTCCATTTTCCCCCAGCCCTCCCAATACTGTTGGCTAGATACCAACTTCAGTTCTGGAAACTTTATCACAGTGGGTTGAGTGCCTTGAGACTTAATGACTATTCAGTTGAACGAGAAAGGACTGATGGGTTCTCTCTGATGTCCCCGGCCACCCTGCCGGGGGGAGGGTGTTCTGGGTTCTGCTTGAAGTGTCCTGGCCATGCCTCCAGGGTGCGGGGTGGGTGAATCTCCAAAACGCCTCGCCGACTTAGCACATGCTCAGCGCCGCCTCCGCAAGTCGTGAATATTCAGGAATATAACTTCCCATTGTCTTCGGGAGAAGGTACAATTAGAATTAAGGACATTGTGTAAAATTCACCAAAAAAGAGAGAGAGAAATCAAAGATGCACTATCTTTCCTACTAAATAACAAAAGCTCAAACACCAGCCACAAATTTTAGTTTACTAAATAAGAGGCACAGGAAACCGGTCTCACATCCTCATCGATTTTGTTTGTATGCACCCTGGATATAGTGATTGTTGTTACTTGGATACTGTGGCGTGACGGGAAATAATTAACTGGAATTAACTCAAAAAAAAAAAAAGAAAGAAAGAAAGAAAAAATATTTTCTGAGCGCTCAAACCCATGCTTGTAGCCCAGACATTTTAGAGATTTGCCTGCAGGCTTAGAAATCAGAAGCAACTTTCCCCAGTCACTGAGCTGGCAAGTGTCAGAAACCGGGGCAGTTCTGTCTTGGGGACCAGTAGGAGTGAGAGTTGAGCCTGTGACCCTGAGAAGATCGGCTTCCTCTGCTGGGTCTTCGCCTGTGAGGCCTCCGTGACCATGCGGTGAGAAGAACCAGGAGTCCTGGCATCGGACCCCCTGATTGAGTCTGCGCTGCCACACTTTCATTCAAGCCACGTAACCTGGACGGATGCTGTGGCCTCTCTGAGCCTCAGTTTCCCCAGATAGCACACGGGGGACACGATTCCACGTCTTGAAGCTGTAGGGGACTTCTCCCAGCTCTCGCAGGGGCAGCACTGATGCCGACCCACGGGATTGCTCTGGGGCCCACTAGGTTCCCCACCTGTTTGTTGGTTCTCACTCTCCCTACCTCTTCTCTCTCCTATAAGGCGCTCTCACCTCT
Source organism: Desmodus rotundus (assembly GCF_022682495.2). NCBI lineage: Eukaryota > Metazoa > Chordata > Mammalia > Chiroptera > Phyllostomidae > Desmodus > Desmodus rotundus. Next base: position 56,017 of record NW_026527312.1, on the reverse strand, counting down.
TCTGTTCTCCCCAGGCCCCTCTGTGCGTTCCACGCACCGGCTGACCGCAGCCACGGAGCTTGGCCTTTCTGGGCCTTACGTGTCCAGGAAGCTAACACTGGCTTTGCCTTTCTCACTGGACTTCCTTTTCCTTTTTACTTTTTTAGTCCTCCCTCAAGGATATGTTTATTGATTTTTAGAGAAAGAGGAAGGAATAGAGAAAGAAGCATCGATCGGTTGCCTCCCTTTTGCACCCCAACCAGGCAGCAAACCCACAACCTCGGTACGTGCCCCGACCGGGAATGGAACCCGCAACCTTTTGGTGTACGGGACGATGCTCCAGCCAACGGAGCCACCTGGCCAGGGCGGACTCTTGTTTTTAAAGACTAATCAAGCCCTGGCTGGTGTGGCTTCATGGACTGAGCATGAATTTTCTCTCCCTCTCTTTCTCCCTCCATTCCCCTCCACTCTAAAAATTAATAAATGAAATCTTTAAAACAAATTTTAAAAATAAAAAATAATGAAGGGAGTCAATGAGATGAAGTGGACATGAAAGTACTAAGCCGGAGCGGTGGTTCTCAAACTTCGGCGAACATCGGGCTCAGCTGGAGGGCCCCTTACAACCCCAGGCCTGGCCCGGTCTCTGCCCCAGAGTTCCAGCAGCTCTGGAGCCGGGCCTCAGTATTTGCATTTCTAGCGAGTTTGCAGGTGAGAGGGGTGGAACTGGTCCAGGGGCCTCGCTCTCAGCATGCTTCTCAGAGGGTTGTCCCTAGTTTCTGTGTGCACCAGAGAGTCGGGGCACCGCATCGGACGAAGCGATCTGGGGTAAGTCTGTGCGTGGTGGAGCAGGTAGAGTGGGAGGGGCAGGGATCAGAGAGCATAAAGTCAGAGGCAGCCTCTCCTCTGGCCACCTGTGGGTAAATGGAGGTGATGAGAAAGCTGGCCGGCTGGGTGTCCCTGGTCCTCTGTGTGCATGGGCTGAGAGCAGGTGAGAGGGCCAGGGGAGGGGAGAGGAGGGGGAAGGGGAGGGGAGGGGAGGGGGGAGGGGAAGGAGAAAAGGGAGATCTAGGAGGCAGTGGTTTGGGGCAAGACAGGCGGGAAACAGGTTCTACTCACTGTCCCTAACATCGTTTAAGTACAGCACAGGGGGTGGTGTGGAGCAGAGGGTTTGGAGAGTCATGAGTTCAAAGCCTTGCTCTTCCTCCTCTCGCTGGTTGGGTGAGCATGAGTCGCTTTGCCTCTCTTTAAGCCTCGGCCTTCTCACCTATAGAGTGGTTGTAGCTGTGAAGACGGAGGAAGCTTCAAAGCTGTGACAACATAGATGAACCCGGGGGACATTATGACAGTGAAGTTAACCAGCTACAGAAGGACAAATAGGGCATGACTCTAGCCCCGTGGAGTGTCTCAAATAGTCAAACTCGTAGGCAGAGAGTGGACGGCGGGTGGCCAGGGGCAGGCGGGAAGGGAAGAGGGGGCTGTGCAAGGGGCACCCGTGTCAGGCACGCAAGATGAGCAGGTTCTAGAGCCCTGCCGTGTGACTTGCGTGCCCGGAGCCAGCGATGCCGCGCTGAGCGCCCCATTTCCTAAGAGGGTAGATCTGTTAGGTGTTCTTACCACAATTTAAAGAAGAAGAGGAAGAGGAAGTTTGATAGCTATTGTGTGGGAAAGTTCTCCAAGGTCTTTCATTACAGGATCAAGATTCAAAATAAACAGTGTGGAGGCTGGGCTATGCTTTGTGTAAAATAGAAGGAGTGAATCAGACCTGGCCAGGCAGCTCAGTTGGTGGGGGCGTCATCCCAATACGCCAAGGTTGGGGGTTCAATTCCCGGTCAGGGCACGTACAAGAAGCGACCAACGAATGCATCAGTAAGCGGGAAACAAATCGATGTCTCTTTCTCTTTCTCTCTCTCTCTTTCTCTCTCTCTCTCTCTCATCTCTCTCTCTCTCTCTCTCTCTCTCTCTCTCTCTCTCTCATTCTCTCTCCCTTTTTTTCTCTCTCCCCCTTTCTTTCTCTCTCTAAAATCAATTTTAAAAATACTTTCCTTGAATATTCATAAATTGCCTCTGAGGGTCTCACCGGAATGACAACACCTGTTATCTGTGTGTGTATGTGTGTGTGTGGGGGGGGACAGGGTGGTGGGGGTCAGGTATGGCTGGGAGGACTTTTATGATTTCCCTTTTATAACTTCTCTGAAGTTTGAGCTGTGTGAATTGCGTCCCCAGAAGGCAAATAAATTCAGCCAAGAGAAAGTGATCTCTCTCTCGGTGTCATTGGAAGGGTCGGAGTAGGAAAGGTGGGCAAACCCAGGGATGGTCACTGCCCCACACCACGCAGATTGGTGCAAGTCGGGTTTACCCCTCCCTGGAGTCAAGAAGACCATGCATCTTGGGGTGCCATGGAGCACCTCGGGGTTCTAAACAGACAGCGTTAGAACAGATTCTAGGGTTTGGGCTCTGGTTGGGAGGTTTGGGGTAATTAATTTAAGGAAGACGGGTTCGCTCAACAATGGACGTGGTCAGAAAGCGGGGGTGACCCCGGGATCTCCATGGGTCTCACGGGGAAGACAGACCAGAAGGAGAAGGCGTCATCGCCACCCGTGAGGAAGCAGCAGTCACAGACGGGGAGGAGGCGTTTGCTAGTCTGTGACACGGCGACCTTGTTTTTGACTGTGTTTAGGCAAAACCCTGAAGTGGACTTGCTTTTTGTCTTGTTTTCTCACGGCCTGCGGAGCCGGCTTGTCCAGGTTGTGATTCTGGGGGAGAGCTTATGCCCAGCAGCTGGGGTGTCAGGTCGGCTTTTGGATGGGGGTGGGGGTGGGGGCAGGGGGAGGGCTGCCTTCTGTTATCTGTCTCAGAACGCATTGGACAGGCTGTTAATCCTCAGTCAGAACTGGGGGTGGCGTCTCTTCATCCTCGTTAGCTGGAGGGGAGGAGGGAAAGAATCAAATGGTAAAAATCGCAATGTTTGGCGGGAGGTGTGATGTGGTAGCAACATAATGGGCGAGGAGAGAAGACCTGCGAGGATTTGGCCGTGTTCCGCGATATCAGTAAAGGAAATGGCAAAGGACCATTTCTGGGGGCACCCGGGTCTGAAATAAGTAGCTCATTCCTTGGAACCAGAGGTCCCCGGAGTCCAGGCTGCGCCCGTTTCTGGCCAAGCAGACAGCGTTTCAGTGGAAGTATCTCTCTGCTCTTTCATCTGTAAAACGAGGAGAAGGCTGTGGGGAATACAGAGAGTAGAGACGGAGGTTTTAAAGACTCACCGCTGTGACAGGACAAAGCAGAAACCCATCCAGAGCCGGCTAGCCTGTATAGCACGGTGTAAGTGCCCATGCGTTTACCCTAAACTGACCCTAACCGCAGGACCAGGAGGCTCGGCTTGGCGGCAGCACAGCTGAAACAGTTTCGGGGTCAGAAACAGTGCCACTCCCCCACCCCCCAACAAAGGCAGAGTTATTTTAGAGGCTCAGTTTCTGGAGCCAGAAGAACTGAACTACTTCTTTTCTTTTCTTTTTTAAAAATGCATTGATTTTAGAGAGAGAGGAAGGTGGAGAGAGAGAGAGACAGTGAGCGTGAGAGAAATGACTTGTTCCACTTATTCATGCACTCACTGGTTGATTCTTATCTGTGCCCTGACTGGGGATCAAACCCACAACTTTGGCCTATTGGGATGAGGCTCTAACCCACTTAGCTAGGCAGGCAAAGCTAGAAAAAAAAATTTTTTTAATGTTGACATCGGCCCCCGCTGGTGTGCCTCAGTGGACTGAGTGCAGGCCTGAGAACCAAAGGGTCTCAGGTTCTATTCCCAGTCAGGGCACATGCCTGGGTTGTGGGCCAGGTCCCCAGTAGGGGGCGCACAAGAGGCAACCACACATCGATGTTTCCCTCCCGCTCTTTCTCCCTTCCTTCCCTTCTCTCTAAAAATAATTAAATAAATCTTTAAAAAATGTTTAAAATTCTTATAAATGTTGACATCTTGTTAGCTACTTTCTCAAGAGCAGGGCCACTATCAGCTAACACGATGCCTAATCACCACCTAGTAGCTCCCAGTTCAAGTCTGACGCAAATTCTACATTAATGTCACATGGACGAGGAGGAAAGTGAGACACAGGCTTTCGGTCACCACACGGGTGTGTGGCAGTTCCGACGTCATGTTAATGCTGCGTTCCCATCGCAGTCTCCGAAGTCGGACTCCTAGAATGCAACCTTGCTCCCACCAGTCAGGGGTCACATCACTTCCAGTCTTTCTCAGTTGCCTGTGACCTCTCAACTGTGAACCTCTGAGGGATGGAAGGAGAAGAGAGCCCTCAATTATAATCTCTCCTCCATGGTGCGGCGGTGAAGGTCCACTGAGGACAATGACTGGGACAGAGGAATGGCTCTCGCACTGAACAAATAGGTTGTTTTCCTGAAATGTTGATATGGGCAAAAGCTAGGACGGTCCCTCTAACGTGCAGACTTGTGGCATTTCAACCATGGGTGGGGGGGGCGGCGGCGGGAGTTGCCTGACATTGGGTTTATTCTGACTTACTCAGAGAAAGACCTTTGGATGGGTCGGAGCTCATACTGAGCTAATGGGCTGTGTTGTAGGTGGATGTGAGATCCGCTCCCCCCCCCCCCACCAACTCCTTTACCAGTTAGAAGGAATCATAAGTCATCCAAAATGTGCCAGCAAAACTTTTTCTGCAACAGGAGAACAATTGGCTGCATGAACTTCAAGGTACTTTTAATAGCCATTAGCTTAGGAATGGAGTATTTTTGGGAGTGGTCTTAATTTTACCCATTTTTTTTACTCTTTCAGAATTTATTGAACGTTCAAAACCTCCGATTCCAGGTAGGAATATATTTCTTTTATTTTTTTTAACTTAGGATCAATAATGGGGAATATCTTCTGTCTAAATCTTCCTCTCTCTTTTTTTTAAGTTTTTATTTATTTACTTTTAGAGAGGGGAAGGGAGGGAGAGAGAGAAACATCAATGTGTGGTTGCCTCTCGCGCGCCCCCTACTGGGGACCTGACCTGGCCCGCAACCCAGGCTTGTTCCCTGACTAGAAATTGAACCCGCAACCATTTGGTTCGCCGGCCCGCACTCGATCCACTGAACCACACAAGCCAGGGCTATTTCTTTATTTGTCAGCGTTTCAAATGTAAGCCCCCACCGATGAAACAATTTTATATTCCTGAAAGTTGCTTGCACTTTTCTGCTGTCTTACGCTTTCCTTTGCTGAGGACAATGACTGGAACAGAGGAATGGCAAACGAAAGGCCCTCCCTGGCCCAGGCAGCCACATCCTGCATTTCAAGACCCATTCCAGCCAGCTCCCCACCCCCCCGACTTCCTCCCCTGCCCTTTCAGAAAAGATCTCTCTTCTCCTGTGGTACTAACATCAATATTTGCGGCTCTTGTTGTTTGGTTGGTTGTTTCTTCTAGCAGCCTTCTGTGCAGAGGTCTAACCTACGTGGCATAAAATTCATCCATTTTAAATGTACCATTTGATGATGTTTTAATAAATTCTCAGAGTGGTGTAAACATCAGCTCAGTCCAATTCTAGTACATTTTCGTCACCCCCCGGAAGATCTCTTGTCTTCATCTGCTGTCACCCCTACCCCCACGCAGCCGCTAGGTTGCTCGCTCTTTCTTTGGATTGGTCTTTTCTGGACACTGCGGATGTGTATGATCTTTGGTGTCTGTTTTTCAAGTCGAAACGTTAATCACGGAGCTCATGTGGGTTCACCATGGATTACTGTGTCTCAGCATCTGTTCCTGGAAGACGTGAGCGATATGTGTATATGGACGGCTGGTGCTCAACTTTAACCTATTCAGCTCTCATGACGCTGGGAGTTTTAAGAGAGAAGTAAAGATGTCGGAACACTTTATGGGGATAGTAGTCAAGCCAGTGAAAGGGGAACTTTGGTTACAGAATGTGTTGCGTGGCCCCGGCTGGTGTGGCTCAGTGGATTGAGCGCCAGCCTACAAACTGAAAGGTGGCGGGTTCGATTCCCAGTCAGGGCGCATGCCTGAGTCGCAGGTCAATGTTTCTCTCCCTCTCTTTCTCCTTCCCTTCCCCTCTCTCTAAAAATAAATAAAATCTTTTTAAAAAACAGAGTATCATGTAGCGAGGTCACTGAGTGCCAGAAATAGGCCTGGATCTTTAAGGAGAAATATGTTGATTGGTTCTTAAAGCTATTTCAATCAGCAATCACTTGTGTGGAGTTAGGCCATTAACGTCTGGAGCATATGGTGGGGAAATGTGGCACGTCAGCGCCCTTGCTTTTGGGGTCAGAAGGAAGCTATTTTCAGAGCAGCGGACGTGAGGATTTCTCGGTGTATAAGGACCACATGCTGGGGACCAAAGTCGTCCCTGGGAAGAGCCTGTGACAGCACCCAAGTCAGGGGACTGATGTAAGGACACCCCTAGACGTGCCAGTGTTTGTAAGCTGTGCACAGAGTGTCCAGGAGAGTAAGCCCTGTAATCGCTTTTTCCACGAAGAAGTCATAGCTAATGAATAATGAACATCGTAACAACTGATGCTAATGAAATGATTAAATAATAATTTGACCTATTAAGTGATAACTATTTTAACAATATAGTTAAATAAGAGAAGAATAAAAGTTCTGACATAATTGTTAAAAATTATAATACCATTACTATTCAATAATTAATGTATACTGATAAGTAATAAAAGTTGCTAAATAATCATAACAATAAATGAATCTCATATCAAAATGATTCCAGGCTTAGGAAGGACCAACGAATATTTATTAAGCTTCTGTTTCTGTACCGGTTCCTACCAGTCGATACCATGGGTTTAGCTTTGAACAGGTTGCCAGTGGTCATTTCTGACAAACCAGAAAAACTCTGAACAGGTCCTCACGCGTTCAGTAAGCGGAAGAAAAGGGAACTAGTGAGGAAGCTCAGCACGAATGGATCTAGCATGGTCTAGGTGTTCGAGGAAGTCCCGTGAAGGTTCACATGCGGGCTGAAGGGAAGAGGAGCAAAACAGGCAGCGGGGAGGTGGGTGTTGTTCCGCCAGGCAGAGAAGGTCCCGCCTGTGCGTCAAGACAAGCATTACGGCCACACACTCGGAGCCTTCCGAGGCCTGAGCAGAGAGAACACAAGGAGAGGCGCTCCCTGGTGAGGTGTTTTGGGGAACCAGATCGAGCAGGGCATCATAGCCACTTCAATGCTATTTGTTGTCCTGAGAACAACAGGTCAGTGGCAAGGTCAGGCTAGTATTTAAGAGAGAACATCCCGCCCTGGCTGGGTGGCTCGCTTGGCTGGAGCGTGTCCTGTGCACCAAAAAGTTGAGGGTTCGATTCCTGGTCAGGGCACATACCCAGGGTGTGGGTTTGATCCCCAGCCCAGATGTTTTCGGGAAGGCACGCAATCATGTTTCTTTCTCACATCGGTGTCTCTCTCTCCTTCTCTACCCCCATCTCTTGAAGCAATGAAAAAATGTCCTTGAGTGAGGATTAAAATAAAAAAAGAAGAAGAACGCCAATTCCCTTTGTAAGCTTGCCCCCGCTCGGCATGTTTGCTCTTTTCCAGAATTCGTTTACACTCCCTGCGTCTTTCCATTTACGTACCACGACGCGACCCACTACAACTGCATCTCCGCCCACAGCGACTATGCCTGGTGTTCCCTGGACGAGAAATTCCGAGGCCGGTGGCGGTACTGCACGGGGCAGGGTGAGCGCTCCGACTGGCCGCCGTGTCTGGGATGCCTCGGACCGAGAAGCAGTTGACAGTAGCGGTGGCCTACCTGATTTGGGGGACCTGATTTGGGGGACCGCGTACACCTGAGTCCGAATCCTGACTTTTCCACATGTTTTAACAGCTTCGAACATAGTTTCGGGCAGTCGAAAAGGCACGCGCTGTTAGCTTCCTGGGGGTCATCCGTGAGACTTACATTTCTCCATTCACGTTGCTCCCTCTGCTCCTCTCGTTCCCTGCAGACCCCCCCAAGTGCATCTTCCCTTTCACCTTCAGAGGAAAACACTTTCAGAGTTGCACGAAGGAGCACTATATTTTCAATCGTAGTTGGTGTTCGCTGACCAGAAATTACGATGCGGATGGAAAATGGAAACAATGCTCCCCTTACAAGTAAGCTGGCTGGGGAAGGATGGAGTTGAGTGGGGGCCGGGGTGGGAGGCGAATCTTAGAGATCTCTTCGAGTGGGGGGCCCTCTGGATCAACGGAAAGGGAAGTTGGGGTCTAGACGACCTGTTGATGGGTTGATTAGATCAAGGGCCAGCAAACGTTTCCTGTAATGAGTTCAATAGTGAGTATTTTAGGCTGCAAAGACCATAGGGGTCTCTCACATACTCAACGCTGCCCTGTGCCATCAAGGCGACCCCAGCAATTAAAAAAAAAAAAAGCGCCACAAATTAACGTTACTGTGCTCCAACAGAACTTTATGTATAGAACTTTATAGCAATTTGAAATCTCATCATGTCAAATTTCAGGTGTCACAGAATAGTTCTTGTCTTTTGATTTTTGTTTTTGTCAACCGTTAAAGTATGAGAAAACCATTAGCTCCCAGACCGTACAGAAGCAGGTGGTGTGCGGGTTGGATTCAAACTCTGGGCTCTGGTTTGCCGGCCACTGGCTTGAATGATCTGCCCTTGACCCCGTGCCAATAAAGGAGTTCAGTTTCCTTTGAAAAGAAGATGTGGGAAGGGGAGAAGGCCTGGGCAAGAGACGCTGTAGAGTTCCTCCGTCTCCCTGCTTGAATTATAGGGAGGGTTTTCATGAGTACACGCAGTGTCTCGTTTGACCTCCGTGATGACCCCAGGAAGTGATTGTAGGCGTCATTATGCCCATAGAGATATGAGGAAACTGAGGCTTAAGAGGCTAGATTGTGTCCTAACCCAGTGTCACATTTTATCATCTTAAAGACATTTGGTGAAGAGACCACCTACTAACCAGTTCCATTAAGTAGCCCCGATGGTAGGCTCTGTGGTGAACTTCCCACCCCTTCTCTCTCTCCCCATCAAAATTGCCATTTTGTGGGTGTGCGACCAGACACTGGGGACTCGAGCATCGTAGCCAATCCGCCAGTGAGACGCGAAGCCCCCAGCCCGGCTCCGACTCGGTCATGGCTAAAATCAGCATTCATTTCTGCCCCACTCCCCACGGCTCTACGTAAGCATTTGTCAAAACGCATACGCCCACTCATTCGGAAGCGCCTTTGGGGTCACTGTCTGCAACATCAGTGACACCCAGATAAAGACCCTTGTGGGACATTTTCTTCTAATCTGGGCTGAGTAACTGCTTCTTCCCTCTCTGCCTTGAAACCTTTCTGGTCGGGCTTCCAGGAAAGTCTCAGCCCTATTAGGGACCCAGACACAGCAGCTGTGTTGTTCTGTACAGGCAAGCAGTTTTACTTCCTCCCGGAGCCTGACCCTGACCCTGACCCTCCAACCCACATCTGCCTTTGTTGAACCTGAACCTTCTCTGGAGCTTGGCCAATAGTCAAGCCCTGAGCTGGTCTGCACATGCGCTCCTCGGTAAGACGCCAGGAAGGGTCTGTGGCCTCCACACATGCCTTTCGATTGCCTGTTACTCACCTGAAGCCTTTGATTACCTTAGGGTATCAGTGGTGCTTAGCTACAGGCAATCAATTCATTATATAGTTGCCGTTTCCTGGGACTTCTCAACTTCCGGAAACACTGGACCAGCTTGTGGGTATCCCTTCACTGGGACACCATCCAGTTCAAGTTCAGCGAGAGTGTTAACAGTTGGACCACCTCCTGGAGCCAGGGCCTGTGTGGCCTTTGCCTGCCCCCAGGGATGGGGTCTCCTTGCCACCACAGGTTGGGAGTGACCCAGCTCCGAGTCCCCATCATGTGCCTCCTCTCCTGGACCGCTCCCAGAACCGCCACACGCTGGATTCTCAGCAGTGGACATGCCACCTCTCCCTCCCTTCTTTCTTCCCTCCTTCTTTTCTTTTTTACTGCTTTGGCCCAGAAAGTTTAAGGCAGCTGATGAAAATAACTAGGTAACAATAATAAAATAAGTAGATTAAAAATCTAGGAAATTCAGAGTAATATAGCAAGAGGTCAAGTTAGCAGTGCACACGTTGTACAGGGTGAGACTGTACAGAGCTGAGCTTCCTAGCAGCCAAGTAAATATGAATACATGTTTAGTTCCATTAAATACATTGTCCACAATGTTGAAATCCTACTTTGTAGAGAAGACTTTCAGGGGGATTAGTTGTTTGTTGATTTTAAAGAGAGAGGGAGGGATGAGAGAGAGAGACAAACACATCATTTGGTTGCCTCTCCCATGCCCCCAACAGGGGACCCAGCACACAACGCAGGCATGTGCCCTGACCGGGAATTGAACCGGTGACCTTTCAGTTTGTAGGACGACACTCATCCCACTGAGCCACACCAGCCAAGGCTGTCATATGTTTTGACCTTCATTATGGAGAGTTTTCCATGTGAATGCAGAAATCTACCTCATCTTTCCTCATGCTTTCCCCAAATTTCAAACTATGGATATACTATTCCCCTATTAAAGCATACTTCGCCCTGGCTGGTGTGGCTCAGTGGATTGAGTGCCGGCCTATGAACCAAAGGGTTACAGGTTTGATTCCCACTCAGGGCACATGCCTGGGTTGTGGGCCAGGTGCCTAGCAGGGGTCATGTGAGAGGCAACCACACACTGATGTTTCTTTTCCTCTCTTTCTCCCTCCCTCCCTCCCTCCCCCTCTCTAAAAGCAAATAAATAAAATCTTTAAAGCATAATTTGATGGGTTTTAATACTTTGATACGACCATGACCAAAGGGGTACCTTCCACACTGATTTTTGAGTAACCGTGTGAGGGTGTTTTTGTCTGATTTTTGATCATCTGAGTGAAGTCACCAGGTCAGTGGATATGTACAGTTAAGTGTACGTGCGTTAGATTTTAAATTATTCTAAATCATCCTCAGTCAACATATGAGGCTGCCCACTTTTAACAACTTCCTTGACCCTGACAACGAAAATTTAATAAATTTGCTCCAAATAACGGACGGCATAGCTTATGTTAAAATGTTCCATTTTAAAAACCAAGCCATACAATAATCAACAATGACGTGTTGTATTTGAGAGAAATAAATACTTCCACCGTCCCCAGGCCACTGCTCCCTAACGCCCTTCTGTCCCTCCCCTGTTCCATGCACTCATGGTTGGTCCTTGGGGGTAGACCAGATCTCCCACCAAGGAGAGCGGCTTATCGTGGAGGCTGAAAGACTGGTCCTGACCCTCACGTCTGTTTTTTCTTCCACAGTCTGTAGATCAGTCTTGGCATTCCTGAAGGGTCAGAGGTTATAGGATTCCTCAGCTGCCTGTCAAAACAAAGCCTTTCCCTGACCACTCTGGCCAGTGAAGAAGTGATTGCTCTTCACGTGGGCGACGCCTTTTCTCCAAACAAGGCGCAGCCAAAGCTCCATGGTGACCGATGCAGCGCTGGACGTGGTGGGGACCCAGCAGGGCATTTGTGGGGAAGAACTTGCATTCAAATCCAGGTCCTGGTGAATCGCTTCCAGTATACGGGGTCCGGCAGAAGTCCCGCCTGCTTGAGTGTGGTTGCTAGGGTGGTAAGATGGTTATAATAATTTATAGATTCCATTTGAACATTTCACCGAAAATGTCACATGATTGTTGTTACAGAATTTCACACTTATGATTTTGTAAAAAAAGGGGGGCGTTATTTGTGCCAGACCCTGTAGATAGTCTTTGGCAAGTCAACAAAATTCTCAGAGAAACTCAAGCTTCCCCTCATACATATAATCCTTAAAATTTCTAATTAAAGTACGATGTAGCCCTGGCTGGTGTGGCTGAGTAGATTGAGCGCTGGCCTGCAAACTGAAAGGTGGCCAGGTTAATTCCCAGTCAGGGCACGTGCCTGGGTTAGGGGCCAGGTCCCCAGTAGGGGGCGGGCGAGAGGCAACCGATTGATGTATTACTTACACATGGATGTTTCCCTCTTTCTCCCTCCCTTCCCGTCTCTCTAAAAATGAACAAATAAAATCTTTTTGAAAAGAATCTATGGTGCTCTGTGTACTGATGAGAGCTGTTATGAATGTCCTTACATTCCAGAAGGTAGGGAGCAGTTTGATGCCTTGTTTGAGCTCTCAGAGGCCTGAACATTCTGTTCAGAGATGGGACTCTCTCTGCGCGGACCATTGAACGGCCCATCACGGTGCCCTGGGGGCGGACGACGGCCTCCGGCCTGGTCTCTGCTCCACTGGCTCCCTGCTCTGACGTTTGCGTGCACTCAGTCTCCCCGACAGGGGTACTCGCATATCCTGCAGGTGCTGGGGCGGGGCTGTTGGAGTAAAAATATCTGGATTTTTTTTCAGACTCAACAGTTTTGTGCTGTAAACATCAATATAAGCAGAGCCACTTTAACATGGAGCCAGAGCGGCCACCCTAGAGGAACAGGTCTTGTGCCTCAAACCTCTGGATGTTAAAACTGGGCAAAGCGACCTAGAACAGGGCCTGAAGCAAACAGTTCTTTGCAAAGGTAACAAGAAAGCAGATATTATGACTCCTGGACTGATGACTACTGGACTGAATATTTAAAACATTGTTTAGAAATAAGATCACTACACCCTGGCTGGTGTGGCTCAGTGGATTGAGTGCCAGCCTTCAAACCAAGGGGTCGCCGGTTCGATTCCCAGTCGGGGCACATGCCTGGGTTGTGGGCCAGGTCCCTAGTAGGGGGCACATGAGAGGCAACCACACATTGATGTTTCTCTCCCTCTCTTCCTCCCTCCCTTCCCCCTGTCTAAAAATAAATAAATAAAATCTTTAAAAAAATTAGCATCGCTTTTAGCTTATCGATACCAAGAGATACCTCATTGTCTTTTGTCTCCTACTCAGAACACTTTTTTTTGCCTTCTGCCTGAATCAACGCTTCCCCAGTAGCTGTTCCTCTTTTTGTTCGTTTGATCTGAAATAAACACTTGTTGGCCGCCACTTGGAAAGCCCTTTTGTTTTTAGGTTAATGGTGTGTTAGTTTTGTATGTGCGGTTTGAGGATCGTATGGAATAGAAGCTCTGAATTCTGCACTGAGAACTTGCTGTTCCTGGAGGATGTCCTTCCCTCCCAGCTCCTTACACAGCCTAGACTCCGAGACCTCCACCCGGGTCGTGTGAGATTCTGAGTGGTGTCAGCTTCGGCTCTGCACGTCGGAACTGATGGGCGTTACAGGGCGAGGAAGACGCCTGTAGCTCCGGAGGGAGCCATGTGGCGTGGGATCAGAGAGCACTGTGTCCGTGGCCAAGGCTGCTAGTACCAATCGACACAACCTTGGGGGCGTAAATCAACAGAAGCTTATTCTCTTACAGTGGTGGGGGCCAGAAGCCCAAATCAAGGTGCACGCATGTGTGTGCCCCCTCTGAAGGCCCGAGGGGAGGGTCTGTCCGTGTCTCTTCCAGCTTCTGGTGGCTGCAGGCATTCCGCGGCTTGTGAATGCAATCCCGGCCTCTGTCTCCACATGACTTTCTCCTCTGCATGTCTGTCTTTTCCTCTTCTGTCTCTCCCTTTTAAACAAGGATTTTATGTATTTATTTTTAGAAGGAGGAAGGGAGAGAGAAAGAGAAGGAGAGAGACACTGCCTCTCGCATGCCCACAGCTGGGGACCTGGCCTGCAGCCCAGGCATCTGCCCCGACTGGATTCATGTGTCGTTGTCCTGATTTTGTTGAATTTTCTTCCTTAAGGATGTGGGTTCCATCCCCAGCTGGGGTGCATATGGGAAGCAACCAATGGGTGATTGTCTCTCACATCGATGTTTCTCTCTCTCTCTCTCAACAGCAGTAAAACATATCCTTGGGTGAGGACTTAAGTAAATAAATATCACCTCCTCTTGGCACTTCGCCTGTCTCCTAAGTCTTAGTGAGCTGCTCTTCCATGTGTTTTTATAGGTCCCTTCACTTTCACCTTCCTGGAAGTTAATACACTGTTAAATATCGTCTGGTTTCTTGTCTTTCTCCCTCAAAGGCCAAAAGGAGCCTAAGGAGACATAACAGACAACTTGATGTAATGTGGTGTCCTGCAGGGGATCCTGGGACAGAAAACTGACATTTGGTATAAGCTAGGGAATTCTGAGTAAAGTATAGATTATGCAAATTGTCTATACTATCTTTGAAATTTTTCTGCATATCTAAAACCGTTCTGCCCTGGCTGGTGTAGCTCAGTGGATTGAGCGCCAGCCGGTGAACCAAAGGGTCGCTGGTTCAATTCCCAGACAGGGCACATGCCTGGGTTGTGGGTTGGGTCCTCAGTGGGGGGCGCTCCAGAGGCAACCACATATTGATGTTTCTCTCCCTCTCTGTCTCTCTCCCTTCCCCTCTCTAAAAATAAATAAAATCTTTAAAAAAAAAAACCCTGTTCTACAAATAAATTCCATTAAAAATATTTTTAATTCGCCCACATTTCTACATCCTTGCTTGGGCTTGTTGAATTCCTGCTTCCGTCCCATGAATTCAAAGCCAGGTTACCCCATCATGATGTCTTCACACTTGCTCGATCTCATTGGCCTTGCGATCACCCCTCGTTACAATATCCGCTCCTCTTTATCATCAGGCAACTGCTCAACAAACCCGGGAGGTTAATGGTTATTTTCTCTTTACTATAAAACGTGATGTCTCGGCAGCTGCCGCAGGCTCTCACTGTGGCTACGGCTGGAACTCTGAACGCCAGTTTCAAAGAGCTCGCTGTAATGTCACACGGGTACACGTGGTTTGAAGGGACCCCTTCCCTGTTGTGGGTTACACAGGGGAGCACCCGAGAGCACTGCAGAATTCTGTGTTTAAGGATGAAGGTGTCTTAACACTGTCTTTCCCCAAATCAGGTGAGGGAGCGGATCAGACGCCGAGACAGGCCGTGGCTGCCTCCCCCATCCATTCGCGAGTGCTTTCTCTTCGTCAGCCCATGTGCAGGGCTTGGGGGGCGAAAGCTGGGCCCTAATACCAATCGCATTCAGACAAAAGGAGTTAGCGAGGCACTTACATGGTAGGAGGAGTGTTCAGAGGGGGTAATCGAAGGTGTTGGGGAACCCGGACGAGCAAATCCCAAGGCAGATCTGGGCGCTTGTGTGGAGAAGTGGAGGGCGATGACCAGCCAAGTCCCCACAGAAGAGACAGGAAAGGAAGTAATTACGTGGGATGATGGGTCTGTTCATTAGCTTGAGTGTGGTAATCATTTCACAACGTATACATACAAACACCAACTCACCGAACCGTACTCTTTAAATGTGTGCCATTTTCATTGGTCAGGTACCTCTGAATGAACCTGGGAGGAAGGGGTGAATGAAACACATCCACCAGAGCCAAAAAATAAGGAGTAGATTAAAAAAAAAAAAAAAAGCATCTCAGTCGAGATGAAAACAATGAATGTGACACTGTGTAGTGCAAAGAGGGATTTTCAGTAAAGGCTCAGCATGGACAATGGGCAGGAGCTGGAAACGAGCCTGGCCAATTCGAGGGCCTGAAAGGGTGTGGATCGTGTCTCTAGGAGAAGAACGGGGAGCAGGAAAAACTGCAAGATGGGCACGGACTGAGGCTGGAGACGCTGGAAGAGGCGCAGTAGTGGAAAGTCAAGGGTGATGGATTTAGGCAAATAGCCAAAAGGTGGGAGAAACCTAAATGTCCTTTGGCAGATGAACGGATGACCGAAACGTGGTGTATACACACAATGGAATACTATTCGGCCTGAAAAAGGAGCAAAGTCCTGACATAGACTTCAACATGGGTGAACTCCGAGGACATCAGCTAAGTGAAATACACTGGTCACAGGAGGAGAAATACCACCCGATCCACTTTCATGAGCTCTGGAGAATAATCACACGCTAAAGAGCAGGAGGGTGGAGGTTGCCAAGGCCTGAGGGGAGGGGAAAATGGAGAGTTGTTGTTTAACGGGTACAGAATTTCGGTTTTGCCAAATATAAAGTTTCTGGAGATCGGTCGTGCACCAGTGTGAACATGCTTAACACCCCTGGACTGTGTGCTCAAAAATGGTTAAGGAGGCAGTTTATGTTACATTTTATCATGATATTTTTTAAAAAGTCAGATTAGCTCTGGCTGGTGTGGCTCAGTGGATTCAGCTGCGAACCGAAGGGTCGCCGGTTCAATTCCCAGTCAGGGTACATGCCTGGGTTGCAGGCCAGGTCCCCCCCAGTAGGGGATGTGCAAGAGGCAACCCCACATTGACGTTTCTCTCCCTCTCTTTCTCCCTCCCTTCCCCTCTCTAAAATAAATCAATAAAATCTTTTTTTAAAAAAAAGTCAGATTCCAAAAATGAGTGACCATCCTTTTTTCTTCTTTATCCAGGAACAAACTGATTGATTGAAATTCTCTGCCTGATTCACTCCAAGGGGGTTTCCACATAGATCCCATCTGTGCCCATTTGGGAATGCTCTCCCTGGTTGGAGACCACGCACGGCTGCAAAGTCCTAAAGGACAAGGGAGGCCCGCGCCTCATCACCTCCCACGCCCCGTCCAACTCTTCCCCAAGTCTCTCTTCAAGTCCAAGACCAAGGTCAGTGCACAATGGTTAAGATATGTTTGATTAACGCTTTTCAAATGTTAATGCGCCTGGGAATCACCTGGGGGTCTGGCTGAGGTGCAATCTCACTCAGTAGGTCTGACGGGGGTGGGGGGTGGGGGGGGCGCAGACCTCAGATTCTGCATCGGGCGACGCCACGGTCCAAACCAGAAGCAAAGCGAAATGGTAATGCCAGAGTCTTAGAAAACTATGTTTTAAACCCAAGCAGAATTTATAACGGTGTTACATACCAGATAACCCCCCTTTGTTGCTGTAAAAAATAATAATAATTAGCCTGTTTTAATTAAATAAATACCTCCTGCCTCTCAGGCAGATGAGGCAGGCATAGAGCTGGCCATTTGGGAAGCAGAAAATTCAAAAATCAAGACTGAATCCAGGGTGATTGCTTCTTCATCGTGACTGGTTTCACTCAGCACTGTGCTTTGTTTAGGGGACAAAGACAAGAAACTAGACCTAGCTGTTTGTTGAGCTTAGCAGCCCCATGAGCCTCTCCTGGGGCTGTGGATGCCCCCGGAAGGGATCTCGGAAATCTTAGCACATCTCAGATGCTGTTTAGAAGCACACTGCCCTGGAAGGTGCTAACTGGTTTGTGGGGTTTTTTAAAAAGTGTTTTGTGCTTCGATTAGATTGCCAAGCTTAGAATAATATTCTCTTCTCTTGGAAATTTCACAATATGTCACAGCACGGGGAAGATTTTTTGTCAATTTTATTTTTCAATTACAGTCGGTATTCAATATTGTATCAGTTTCAGGTGTACAGCCTAGTGCTAGACATTTGTGTAATTTATGACGTGATCCCCCAGTAAGTCTAGTACCCACCTGGCGCCATACATAGTTATCATAATACATTGACTAGACTCCCTAAGCTGTACTGCGCATCCCCAAAGAAATCCAAAACACGAATTTGAAAAGTTACGCAAATCGCTACGTTCACTGCGGCCAAGACAGGGAAGCAACCTGAGTGTCCTTCTATAGAAGATTGGATAAAGAAAATGGAGGGGTTTTTACAACCCATCGCTTCTCAAGCTTATTTATAACACACCTATTGTAGTGTTACTCGCATTCACATCATGATTCCTCCGTGCTCTTTTGAATCCCTGCGTGAGGAAACCGAGGCTTAGAGAGTTGAAGCCTAGGATCATGTCAGGAAGAAAGTTGGTGCAGAATCCAGGGTGTATCTTCAATGTTCAAATGCCGAGGTTCTTGCAGGTGTGTGTATATTTGCACTAATCTGGAGTATTAGGTTGTCGAATCTTTACGTGTGTGCACGACTGGGCAGCTCCCTTCCAGATGCTGGTTTAGGAGATTGTTGCCCCCCGACAACATTCCCTCGGCACCTTCCCAGTCAATGCTCACCCACAGAGGAGATTACTCCACTGACTTCTAACTCAACAGATTATTTTTCCGCATTCTTTTTTTTTAATCCTCACCAAAAAATATGTTCATTGATTTTTAAATGATTTTATTTATTTATTATTTTAGAGAGAGGGGAAGGGAGGAAGAAAGGGAGGGAGAGAAACATCAGTGTGTGGTTGCCTCACATGCATCCCCAACTGGGGACCTGGCCTGCAACCCAGGCATGTGCCCTGGGCTGGGAATCACACCTGCAACCCTTTGGTTTGCAGGCCGGGAGTCAACCCACTGAGCCACACCAGCTGGGGCCCATTTCTTACAATCATTCTCTTTACAACACTTGATTCTTCTCTCTCTCTCTCTCTCTCTCTCTCCCTCTCTCTCTCTCTCTCTCTCTCCGTGGATTCTGCAAAGGGATAACCTGATAAAGCAATTTTGAATTTTCTATTCACAAACTCCACTCTTGGTGTGGTCTTCATGCTGACAGCTCTGTGTCTACTGAGTCCATCTGCTCCTCAGCAGAGCAGTGACTGAGGTTTGCATGTAGGAAGGAATCCCTTCATTCTCACTCCCAGAGACCCTGCTGAACCGGCCTGGGGCATAAGAATATTAAAAAGACAGAGGACAAAGTCAAAGCCCATGGCATCTGAGATGAAGCAAATGGCTAAACCTGAAGGTCCCCTGTGGGGTGCATGTCCTCTAGGGAAGAGCCTGGCAGACTTGGAGCTTGGAGGTGCCAGGTAATACGTCTGCTTGGAAGGGGCACCTGTGAGCAGACTCCAGGTGAGGTGTCCAATGCCCACCTTCCCCCTCGCCAGGCTGAGAAGCAAGCACCCCTGGGTTTCAGACAGTGATTCTGTCTACTTCAAACAGCTCTCCATCCTCGGCACCACTCAAGGACCCCACTTGTCACTGCTGGAAAAAGGCTTACCTCTTCAATTTTCTCCAGGTGCCATCTTTGCATCTGAGAAACACAAGCTAGAAGCTGATCATCTGCCTGCCTGGCCCTGCAGTCCCTCGGATCTGGCTGCCTTCTTACAGTCTGGTCCAGATTCATTCCACCTGGAGAGTGGGACACCCCCTATCTCCGGGTCCCAGTCCATACCACGCTGTTCCCTAGCTATTTCTGCTGACTCGGACCTGCTGAATTCAGAGACCCTTCTGGCCCCTTCTGCCCCCTCATTCCTGGGCTCTCCGGATTTCCCTTTGGCTTCCTCCTCCCCTCTCTGATCGTCTGACCAGGCAAGGACCCTTCTACCCGCACCACTGCCCTCTCCACCCCACTCACCCAGAACGGCCTTAAGCTTGAACTTCACCCGTACGTTCAAGGTACAATGAACTCTCTTCCTATACGCCCTGAGTCTAAAAGCTTCACTTTCTCCACAGCAAAACGCACAGATTCACATCTTTACCACGGATGCCATGGAGACCACCAATAGGTCTGCAAGGACTGCCGTGGGTACCATCACAGACGGACCTGTGTGGTGCGCAGGGTCCCCGGTAGGCGTCAGCAACTTCAACAGGGAGCCCATAGCCATGTGACTGAGGGCGCAATTTTTTAAAATTAATTAATTAATTTTGCTACAGCTAGACAAACAGAAATTCTTGCTCTGGCACTACCCTGGAAGACACAGCTATGGGGAACTTAAGACCTGAACTGAGGGAGAAGCCCAGGCATTGCTATTGGGGATGGTCGGGGCACAGCCTGGGCTTGTGAGGAGACCCAGGGTGGAGCTTCCTAGGAGTTGGTATTATCCCGTGTGCAGAAAAAGGGTGTGTGGGGGAGAGGAGGATTGGGGAAGGAGGTGGAACGGAACTGAGAAGATGAGCAAGGGACGTACCCTGTTTCACTTAATCCACTCACTTTCTACTGGGTCAGCCCGGACTTCTGCAAACTCTATCTCCATTCTTTAGAAAATTAATCTGGTTTCCATCCACGCCTGGTCATTGTGTATCTGCATCCAGCTGTGGGCTCTACCCTCCCTCCCCCACCCCCACCCCTGCCTCTGCCTAGGGTGCAAATCCGAAACTCAGATCCTACCTCCTGCCCTCAAGAACTTCCCCAAGGACTCCCCCACCTGAGCTCCCTCTAGAGGGATAGATGGGAAATTCTTAGATTTCTTCCTGCGCCTCCTACGATGTCACGGTCAAAATGGAGTTGTGGTTCTACTGGTGTGGGGGTGTGGGTGTGTGTCCTTGCGCGTGCGTCCGTGCGCGCTCCCGCGGAACCCTACCTGGGTCTCTCCGGGAAGCGGGAGGGGCTTTCATTGCATCCCGCCAGTCCGCCTGTCCCTCCCGCACCCACAGCACTCCCCGCCGGCAGTGTGCCCGAGACCGGCCGCCAAATCTGATCTAATTGTCTCTGTGCTCCGACGACGAGGCTGGCCTGGCCTGAGAGGGTTGGAGCGTTTGCTGTGTGGGACCAGGACCGGGTCAGGGAACCGGCTGGGGGAGACGCAGGGGCCAGCACGGCCACAAGGAGGCGGCAGAGGAAGCGGGAGGTGAGGCAAAGGAGCAGAGAGAAGGGGTCAGGGGCGCTCCCCCCCTGCTGGACTGGGGGTACCCGAGGAGGAGGCAAACTCGCAGTCCCTGCAGGAAACAGTGTTTACAAGGTAACCATGCACTTTATTAATTTTCAAATCATAAATCCCCCCGCAATGTCCAGGTAAGCCATTAGCACTTGAACAATTGGAGTCAGGTCCCTGCCTCAAAATAATAGTATCAACTGATAACAAAGTCGGTCAACTGAGTCCTATAAATAGGGCGTATTTGAAAATACCTTCCAAAAAGTCAGGCAATAATCCAGCGCTAGAACTGAACCCACATAAATCTGTGCCTAAGCCCATGACGATTAAAATCAAAACACTTTGTAGGGAACCTTTGTAAAATTCTAATGAAGAAAGAAACGATAGACTTAGATTGGATTTTAATTTTTTTAAATTATTTCATTTACTTGGTTTTACACACAGGGTGAGGGAGGGAGAAGGAGCCAGAGGGATACATCCTTGTACAAGAGAAACACGGGTGGGCTGCCTCCTGTACGCCCCCACGTGGCCCTCGACCGAGGCATGGGCCCTGACACTGAATCACACGGGCCACTCATCAGTTCCCAGGCAGGCTCTCAATCCACTGAGCCACACCATCAAGAGCTGAATGTGATACTTAGACTGTAAATCTCAGCAGCGGACCTCTAACTCCCAAAGTTAGAGAAATACAAGTGGATTCACGCTGCACCAGAGTAACCCACCACCAAGCCCCGCCAGCCCTGCTTCCCGCACCTGCCTGGGCCCACGGTGCTGGAACAGACACCCTGGTCACTTCTGGTCCCACAGGGTCTGGAGGACTTCGCTGGGACAGATGCCCCGTTAGATCCAGGGACATCCTGGGGTCAGAGTCCTTCCCATCCACAGAGTCCATTCCTGGGTTCCCAGATGGAGGAGGCGAGGAAGAGGGTCCCTTCAATTGGTTTACAGGGAAAGCAGATTCATGAGATCACGGTCTTGCCAGAGATCCCCGTCGTTTGAGTCCTCAGCACAGACTGGGACCTCGGCTGGAGCTGGAACTGGAGCTGGAGATACAGCTGGAGTGGATGCGGCAGGGACCGGAATCTGGGCGTCCTGGGCAGGAGCCCCCCAGGTCTGCAGGGGGCTAGAGGCATTGGTCTCTGCTGCTGCGACACCTCCCAAGGTGTTGTGGAAACCTGAGCCCCCAGGAAGCATAGAGCCCCCGGAGGACTCGGGACCCTCGGGAAACAAAAGGTCCCAAAAGGACTCCAAGTCCTCAGTGAACCCGGGACCTGAGGTCAATACCGGGTCCTCTGCAAACCCAGGACCCGAGAGCTGTACTGGGTCCTCAGCGAACCCAGGGCCTGAGGGCAGTACCGGTTCCTCTGGGAACCCAGGACCCACAGCTGCAGGTGCGGGCCCGGGGACTCCTGGGCCCTGGGACGAGGTGGGGGCTTTGGAGCCTGGCTGCCTGGTTCTGGTTCCTCTCTGCAGCCTAGTCTGTTTGGCCCGGCGGTTCTTGAACCACACCTGGGGTGAGAGGGGACAGGAGCAGGTGTAAGAGGACAGGGCCTTGGAGGACCCTCTTGTGCCCAGGGGTGAGGTGGCCCAGGTGAGGAAGGCCATGTGGCCTCACACGTCTCCCTCCAACCCCAGACCCAGCATTTGGCTCTGGGTTTCAGTGGCCACAGCAGGGGACACCCAGGGACCAGGATGAAGTCTGCCCCAGAGCACCCCGGGTTCAGAGAGGCCCTGAGGCCCAGGCATGGGGAGACTCCAGGGCATTGCTTTGGGGATAGTTGCGTTGGCCGGTTTGCACCACACAGGGTGAGGTGGGCTTGGGGCTGGGCCCTGGGTCCACACGGGTGATCCCTTGCTATCGGGGTGACCCTGGGTGCACTGGGCTCTCTGGCCCCTCGTCCGCCCCACCTGCGGCCCAGAGAGAGGGCAGGTGGCCTGTGGTCTCGACGCCCTGGGAGCGGGTTGGGTGGTACCTGCACTTGCTGTTCCTGGAGGTTCAGCCTGGCCGCCAGGGTCTCGCGCTCTTCGTAGGACGGGTAATGGTTGTTCTGGAAGAACCTCTCCAGCTCATCCCGCTGTACCACGCTGTACACCGAGCGCTGTTGTCGCCGCCGCTTTGGGGGCTTTAGGGGAAGCGAGAAGCCTGGAAGATGAGGAAAACAGGATCAAAGGAGCCTCACAGACAGTCCCCAGGTAACCCCACCTGGGCCAGGCCCTTGACAGCAGGTGAGGATGGGAGTGGGGGCCGAGGCCAAGGTCGGGGCCGCGCTGTGGGTGCAGCCTGGCATCCAGACCAGCCGCCCAGACCCTCCATCTTCCTGACACAGCCCCTCACCCGTCTACGCCTCAGTCTCCACATCTTCAAAATGGGCACAAGAACAGCGCCCGCAGCCCGCACAAGCATGCGGGGACCCAGGCTCACGAAGCCTGGCGCTAGGGGGTTCCTGCCTCAATCGCTTCACCACCCTCCACTCGCTGCAGGGAGCCTCCCGCATGTGCAGGAGGCCGCAGGATCCAGGCCCTATTCTCATCACGCTGCTCCCAAATATCCTTCCAGCCCCAAACTCACTAAGCCCTCCCAGACAAGGGGTCCTCTTCTGCACATACAAGAGCCGGCTGGCACAGCCTCGGCCCTCCGCCTCTTCTCCCTTCCTGCCTCGGTGGGTCCAGACTCACCCTCCGAAGACCTGGGTTCTTTCATCCTGGATGCTGCTGAGTCTGCCGTGTTTGATGCTCTGTCTTCCAGGTCTGGGCTTTAAATACCCCCGAGTGGGACCTCAGGGTTCTCGGAAACCACTTTCACCGTTGGCCACGCCCCCTCAGGAGCGGCATTCCTGGACTAATCCTTTTATTGAGGACCTACTGTGTGTGGGGCCTATCTAGGGGACAGGAACCTGAGAGGCCAGATAGCCTGGGGCTGTAGCTCGGGAAGGGGGTGGAGTAAGGTAGGGTGGGGTCAGGTGGGGTGAGGAGTGGCGGGGACCTAACCATTCCTTGGAGGGGGGTAGGCATTGCTGGAAGCGTCCCCCCCGGGGTCCAGCCAGGGCCGCGGGCTCACCCTCTCCCTGGCCAGTCCTGGGCGTCCCACCTGCCCCACCACTCAGCAGCCTCCTCCCAGGTGCCCAGAGCCCACGGGCATTTCTCCACGCTGTTGTCCGGTGGTCCCCAGGCCCGGGAGACGGGCAGGGTTCAGACACACTGGCCCTGACCGTGGCGTGAATTCCTAGGGGCTGGTTTTCCTCCCCGGTGGCGGTGCGAGGGGCCCAGGTGGAGAGTGAGCCGATGTCGGCCGCGAACGAATGAACCGGGTCTGCTCTGTGTGTCTCTGTTCACCGCTTCCAGCCCCTGCGAGCGGTGCAGACCTGCGTGGAAACATCAGGCCGGGCTCCTCTCCTGTCCAGGGTCTGCTGGGGACTCGGGTCAGGAGACAGTTCAACTCACAGCGCTCACCCCCTGGGGACTTTTACTATCCTCGGTGCGAGTGGCGGCTCACTAGGGCTCAAGTACCGAGAGAGACGCGGCGGAGCGATCTGGTGGCTGGGGTCACCTCCCGCGCCCAACCGCGGCTTCCCGGCTCAGGGCGGCCTTCCTAGGTCCTCCCACGGTTCTCCCGCTTCTCGGGAGCGCGCTGGTCGCCAGACCCCAGGCGGGCCCTGATGGCAACGCGGGAAAACCGAGCAATTTCCGTGGTCTGCAACGTGTGACGAGAGGCCCCCTCTCGCTGCTGTCGAAAGGAGATTAAGTGTAACGTCGTGCTGATTCGATGGGCAAAGATGAGGAGAGGGGTCCACCCTGGGCTTGGCGGCTGAGGGGGTGGGGAGGCGCCAGTAAACCTCCCTCTGTCATATTTGGAGGGTGGGTTGTTTCTGCGAGGGACTCGGTGGTATCTGTCCGCGTCCGTCCGCCAACGACTATCAGGAAGACAGCGGAGATGAATCTGCTCTGGCCAGACCCCTAGGCGACCTCATCTTGTGGCAGGACCCTGGTGGGGCCTAGGGGTCCTTTGTCAGGCTAAGCCTGGCTCACAAGGCTCACCGTCGACGAGCTACAGATCTCCCGGGAGATCAAATTCAAACTGAATAAAACATACAGACATGTTCATTGAGATTTCGCTCCTAATTTTGGCCCGCTACCTCACGCTCTATACTGGCAAATTCCGCAAGCCATGGCCAGTTCTCGTCAAACAGGTTGACACGCCTATGACCCTGTAACCAGGCTGGAGGGGGGAGGGGCGGGAAAGCCCTCGGGGATTCGGGAGTGCAGCCCTGTAATGGGCAGGGAAAGGTGTGGGTGGATGGACAAGTTGACAGTTCACAATCGCCAGAAAAGCAAAAACAAACCCAAACCACTATCAACTGGGGAAGGGAGAAACCAAGCCTCGTGTATTCGTGCAATGGAATATTAGTCAGCCATGAAAAGGAACGAAATGCTGACCGATTCCGCAAGGCGGGCGAGCCTTCCAACAGATCACAAAAGGGCGTATAGTGTCCGGCTCTGTTCGCACAAAATCCTGGGACAACTCCCTAGAGGCGGGGGTGGGAATGGTTGCCGGAGGCTGGGAGGAGGGGAAGTGGAGAGTAACTGGTGACAGGTGTGGTTGGGTTGGGTTTCTACCTGGGGTGACTGAAACGTCTTATCGTTGCTGGTGGTGGTGGATGGGAGACTCTGCGGGTGAACTGAAAAACTCTGAATTGCCTGCTTCAAACGGGTGGCTTTTGCGGCAGGGGCATGTACCAATACCGAGGAAAAGCGGCCGTCACGCTCCTTTTCCTGTCCACTGGGCTGATCGGGGTGAGAGCAATGGGTTGCGTGCAGACCCGGCGGGGTGCGGGAGGAGGGAGTGGCCTTCGCTTCCCATCCATGGAGTGTAGGCTGGTGGGGGAATTTCTTCAGGGATGTGGGAGCCTGAGTAAGTTAAGGGGTGATGAAGGATCAGCTGTGGATAGTATCTTTGTCCCAACAGATTTATCATCAAAAGAAAAAATTGCTCTGGGAGAATTCCTGTCCACTGGGAACAGGCACAAATATACATTTTTCGACATATCAGTGAACTGCGTTCATTGAGTTAATTCATGTCCGGGAGCAAGAGAAAAATTAAATCATGCTTGGCAACGCCAGACTAATGAACGGTTAAAAGGCGTGAGAGGAGGGACTTTTAGCAACAACTGAAGATTTTCCGCGTGCTGTTTGGGCTGTGCGCCTGGCGGAGGAGGTCTGACTTCCTGTTTCCAGCGGGTTCTGGGTCCTTGGGAGACTTTTGCTCCTTAACTCCGTTGTTTAGAATGAGAAAAGCTCCAGGTGACCGCTAATGATGAGTTGTTGCCAGCGAGTAATGTCTCATTTCTGAGAAGGGACACATTTAATTAGCACATGCAAAAACAAAAACAAAAACAAAAACGCATGTACGCAGACACACCTAAGGTATTTGTGCGCACTCCTGGATTCTGCGCAACCCCCATGGTTGACCCACCTCTTGCCCCCAATATGCAAACCTCCAGGAAAAGAGCTAAGGGCAACGGAGATAAGCAATCTATCAGATGCAGAGTTTGAAACGCTGTTTATAAAGATTCTCCAGGAACTCAGTGAGGACCCCAGCAGCATAAAAAAGACCTAGTCAGAACCAAAGGATACACTAATTGAACTAAAGGACCATATACAGGGAAACAACAGTAGAGTGGATGAAGCCAAGTATCAAATCAATGATTTGGAACATAAGGAAGAAAAAATCAACCAATCAGAACAACAAGAAGAAAAAAAGAATCCAAAAAACCTGAAGACACTGTAAGCATCCCCTGGAACACCTTTAAGAGGTCCAACATTTGCCTCATAGGGGTGCCAGAAAGACAAGAGAAAGAGCAAGAAATTAGAAATCTCTCTGAAAAAACAGTGAAAGAAAGCTTCCCTAAGTTGGTGAAGGGAATAGACATACAAGTCCAGGAAGCACAGAGATTGCCAATTATGATGGATGCAAAGAACCCACTCCAAGACACATCATAGTTACAAAACCAAAGGTTAAAGAGAAAGAGGAACTCTTAAAAGCAGCAAGAGAAAAGAAGTTAGTTACTGGAAGGTTGCCAGCTGTGAGGGGGAAGGGGCAGAATGGGGGAAGAGGTGAGGAGATTAAGAACAGATAGGCAGTTACAGAAGAGCCAGTGGGAGTGTAAAGTGCAGTAGGAAATGGAGAAGCCAAAGAACTTCGATGCACGACCCAGGGACGTGAACAATGGTGGGGGGATTGCCTGAGGGAGTGGGAGGCACTGGGTAGAGGGAGGCAAGGAGGACAAGTCAGGACAACTTTAATGACATTATCAATAAAATATACTTTTAAAAAAGATCTCATAAACCTCCATTGGTATTCAAATGTTCCTTATGACGAACCATGTTCCTTGATGGGACATTCAGCATTTGAAATCAACCCTTTATGTCTTTGTCAAGTCCTCCCTAAACCTCCCCTCGCTTAACCCACCTCGTACTTGTCCAGACGACGTTCTAAAAGTCTCGTAAGAAAACCTACGCCGCCCTATATTTTACTGGCAAGGTGTCCCGAATTCAGTTACACTGGGAAATTCATGTGGACTCGGCCTTTTCCATAGTTGTTCTCTTTCTGTTTCCCTTCTTCCCTTTCTCCCTCCTGGTCACGTCCAACTCCACACTTCTGTGCTCTCCCTCTCCTCCTCTCCCTCCTTCTGCTCCTCCTCCTGCCATTTCTCCTTCCCGTCTCCTTTCCTTCGCCCTTTCCCTTCCCTACCCTCTCTTTGGCATTTTCTTCTTCCAGGACACAAGAAGCACTCTACAGAACATCTGCCGATGCCTGGGCAAGACATTAGAACCAGAAGAAGTTAACTTAGTCCTCAAGAATAGCCCCTTCCTGGTCATGAAGGAAAAACAAGATATCCAGTTACTTTCTCCCGCCCAATTGGCTTTTAGATGGGAAGAAGGGATCACTTACTCGAAAAGGCCAATGAAAACGGCCCTCCTTCAGAAGGCAGCGGAGTACGCACAGGGCATTCTTGTGCTCAGAGTAGGGCACTAACAGTCGGGACCAGGGAGTGTTTGAACTTGTCAACTTTAACTGCTCATCCCCCCAGAGAATTCACGTGATTGTTTTAAAGATTGTATTATTCATTTATTTTTAGACAGAGAGGAAGGGGAGGGAGAGAAACATCAATGTGTGGTTGCCTCTCTCGTGAGCTCCCTGGAGACCCGGCCTGCAACCCATTTGCCCTGACTGGGGATCGAACCAGAAATTCTTTCCTTCTCAGGCCGGTGCTCAATCCACTGAGCTACGCCAGCCAGGGCTCTTCATATACTCTTATCAGGGGGTCTCTTTTCCAAGGACTGGTGTGACCTGCAGACATTTGGAGGGGGTTGATTAGACCTGGAGTGGTCACCTGACTTTGCAGGCCATTCAGATTCTGTCTCCTGTGATTCTGGCGTGGGGGTGTCCGCTGTACACAGTGTCCGGGTGAACTTGCCACACCTGCCGACTTCCTCTGGGCTCTCTTCTCATCCCTCAAAACCTAGCAGATGCTTTTCTGGTTAGAAGCGGACTTCCATTTAGAGGTTTTGGAGAACTCGTGTTTTGGATCAAATTTCTTTCCTGTGTCTTCTCATTGGCGAAGTCAGGGTCCCCGGCTCGCACGTCATGGAGCAGGGCACAGGCGCCTGTCCCCACAGAAACGCTGCACAGCCCCGGTGGACGATGGGGAACAGAGTCCCAGGGAGCTTCGGCACCTGGCCTTGGGCCTCACGGCCCTGGGAGTTGGGAGTTGGGACTTGACACCCCCCACCCCCCCTTCTGGCTCCAGGGTCCACACCCTGACTCCGCTGCTGTGCCTCTCGGCCCCAATACTACTAACCACTGTCACGGCTGGCGTTTCTTACACTTCCCGTGCGCCAGCTAGGGCCCGAGGTCTTCACTACCTTCTGTAATCCTCGCAGCAGCCCGTTGCTGAGCCCCACTGTGGGCCCCACTGTGGGCATCACAGGTACGGGAGCGGGGAGGGGGTGTTGTCAGGGAGCTGTTCGTGAGGACTGAGGGCGGGACCCTGGAGGTGCCCATCGTCCCCCTGCCTCCCCAGGTGGACAGTGAGAAGGGGATCTCCCTTCGCTTCCCTCGGTTTATTCGTGTCCGTGAAGACAAGAAGCCAGAGGCAGCCACCACCAGTGCCCAGGTGAGGCCCCAGGGAGGGGGCAGGCTTGCCTGGTGGGGCCAGCTTCCCGGAGAAGTGGGCGCTGGCCCAGGATGGCAGGCGGGCGGGCAGCCCCTGGCTCTGACCACCTCCGGCCCCTCTCCCCAGGTGGCCTGTCTGTACAGGAAGCAGAGTCAGATCCACAACCAGCAAGGTGCAGACGCAGACTCCGACCGGGAGGACTTCTACTAGACCCTGGGCAGCGCAGGGCAGCCGGGGCGGGCCCCCCGGGACAGCCCTCTGGGGAGCAGACCCCGAGTGCAGTCACAGTGCGCGGGTCTGTGTGTAGGGGGGGGGTGGTTTAAGCTGGGGGGGGTTCTTCAGTCATTTTTCTGTCAATAAATAATTATTAACACCTACTGTGTGTCAGGGTCTGTGCTGAGCCCTGGGGTGCGCTCTGTGAGTTCACGCTCAGCTAGCGTGTGACAGCACCAGGCCCGACTGTCTGAGCCAGCGCCTCCAGCACAGCTTTCTGCAGGGACGGAAATATCTTCCGTCCGGCTGTGCAGTGTGACAGCCAGCAGCCAGCGGCAGCTGGTGAGCACTTGAAATGTGGCCGGTGCCCTGGCTGGTGGGGCTCAGTGGATTGAGTGCCTGCTTTCAAACCGAGGGGTCACCAGTCCAATTCCCAGTCTGGGCACACGCCTGGGGTGCGGGCCAGGTCCCCAGCTGGCAGCGCACAAGAAGTGAACACACATCGATGTTTCTCTCCCTCTCTCCTTCCCTTCCTGTCTCTCTAAAAATAGATAAATAAAATCTTTTTTTTAAAAAAAAGGAAAAGAAATTGTTGAAACCAGTCCAGGGTGATGATGCTTGGCGCAGGCTCTGGGGCGGTGTCTGCAGTCCACACGTGCATATAAATGAAGTCGCTTTCCACATGACACGTTGCTGATGGTGTTCATTTCGATCACCTGATTCAGGTAGCGTCCGCCTGGTTTCCCCACTATGAAGCAACTCTCCTTTGAAATTGGTATTTTGTAAGGGGGTATTTGAGCTATGCAGATATCATCACACTTTCCACTGATTTTTAAAACAATCCGTGTGGACTCCTGGTTTCCTACCTTACCCGGTATAATTTGATATTACTTTGACTTTCAAACCGCCCCTGACGTGCCCAATGGCACTCCTTCGAGCTGCCCTCTGTCCCCGAAACAGCATTCCCGCTTTATGGCAGGACGGGGTGTTCTGGGCTCACCTCCCACTTCCTGCTCCAGATGCCTGATCTGAGGTTTCTCCCAGGAGTCTGGCTTCCTTCTAGCAGAGAGTGGGGTTCAGGGGTCAAGACCTGGAGGAGAGAGGTCATCAACAGCAGGATGCTGTGTCCTCTGACAGCTGGAGGTCAGACGTCCAAGTTGCCTGCACACACAGCGGCCGGGAATCCCTGACCCTCACCTCCCAGCACCATGGAGCTCCCCCCTTCCCTGCTCCTGACTTCCCGTTCCAACTGAGAACACGGACTTCATTGTCCTTAACACAATCCGCGCGTGGAGCCAGCCTCCCTTCTCCATCGCCATCCCCTCTGCGGGGACACCTTTCTCGCCCTGACCTGGCTTCAGCGCCCTCCACCGTGCCACCCCCACGAGTGGACGTCCTCGTACACACCCCCATGCCAGGCGAGGACACCTGCGTCGCGCCCCCCTCACTCAGCTCCTGCCCCAGTGTGCACCCCAGGCTGCCCGCCCACCCGCCCTTGGTTCATCCTTCCCAGGCCACAACCCGCGGGCCGGGCTGCCCCTCTGTGGGGACACCTCCCTCACTCCAAACCTGATGTGAGCTCTGGCTGGCCGCAATGTTGCCCCCGCCCAGTCCTCTCCCACCCTCAGGCCCTCCTTGGGCTCTGACACCAGCATGGCCTCTCACGTGACCCCCGCACCAGCATAGCTGCCTGCCTTGCTCCCACCTCTCCCCTCCCCTGACCCCAGATCATTCGGGATGAAAGGAAGGGAAGAGATGAGCAGGGATGTGCAAATACCAACCTCTTAGCCGCTACACACGCCTCCTTCCTGGGGTCAGACTGTCACCTAATTCCCACGGCCTGCTCATTGGTGCACTTTCCTGACTTCCTCAACAGCTCCTTGAGACCTAACTAAAGGTGCCCACTGGAACCAAACAGCCCTGGCCCTGCCGCTGCCTAATTCCAAAAGCTTAAAGCAAGCGACTTCACGGCTCACAGCCTCCGTGTCCTCATCTGTAACATGGGAATGACAGTGATCCCGACCTCGCGAGCAGTTCTGAGGATTAAATGGCATCAGGAACGCAGAGCCCTTTGCACAGGGCAGGGCGCGCAGCAAGCTCTGCGAAGTCACTGCCGTGGGACGTCCTCGCGGTGTCCGCGCGCGCAGAGGCCCGCAGAGGCCCGCAGAGGCCAGCAGAGGCCGGGTCTCGAGTGAGCCCTCGTCACCCTTGCTGGAGCGCCGAGTGAAGGAACGGACGCCCTCCGCTCTAATCCCCACTCTTTAAACTCTTTCCAATTCCATGCTGCTAATAAAACGTCAGAGCCTGACACCGGCTGCCCCTCCCGGCTCGCTCAAGCCAGATGGGGAGGCAGGAACCCCTGTGACCCCTCCCCGTCCCTCCCGTCCCGAGGAGAGATTTCCCGCCCAGCTGTCACAGCTCTGGGACACAGGGACCGAGGGAGAGGCCAGGAGAGGCAGGAAGGGTTGGCAGAAAAGTGGTAAGAGAAGGAGATAAGGAGGCTGAGCCACCGAGGGGGCTGAGAAGGAGGGGACCCATCTAGAGATCAGTGCGTGCTGCCCGGCCCCTCTATGCAGTTCCCCATGGGCCCCGCCTGCATCTTTCTGCGGAAAGGCATCGCTGAGAAACAGCGGGTGAGGTGGGGGACACTGGGGACGGGTGGCGGGCAGGGCCAGGGGAGCTGGACCCGTGAGGAAGAGAAGGGGCGGGATGGGCGCAGGGAACGAGGGGAACAGGCTGGGGGAGCGTAAGTTAGGAAGGCAGGAGAATCTGGGGAGCGCGGTGGGGACTTGGCGGCTCCGCCAAACGGGTGAGGGTGAAATTGGGAGTCAGGCGCTAAAGGAGGGAGGTGAAGGGGGTGAAAAAATGAAGGAGGAACTGGGGTGATATCAGTACGGGCGACCGTCATCAGTTTTCTACATGGACAGCCACCCGTACTGGCGGTGGTGACGATGGTGATGGTGATGATGATGATGGGATGATGACGATGATGGCTGCCACTTACGAAGTCATTGCTGTGCGCCCAGCCCTGGGCAAAGGGCTCTGATGTCATTTAACCCTCAGAACTGCTCGCGAGTCGGGAACACTGTCATTCCCATGTTACAGATGAGGACACGGAGGCTGTGAGCCATGCAGTCGCTTGCTTTAAGCGTATGTGATTAGTCAGTGGCAGAGCCAGATCTGTTTGGTTGCAATGGGCATCTTTGTCCGTCTTTAAATCAAATAATAATAATTAGCCCTGGCTGGTGCGGCTTAGATTGAGCACAGGCCTGTAAACTAAAGGTTCATGGGTTGGATTCCCAATGAGGGCACATGCCTGGGTTTCAGGCCAGGTCCCCAGTAGAGGGCGCCCCAGGCAACCACACATTGATGTTTCCATATACTGATGTTTCTTTCCCCTTCTTTCTCCCTTCCTTCCCCTCTCTAAAAATAAATAACTACAATCTTTAAATAATAATAATTATAGCAATAGAGGGAGGAGCTATAGGGGGACGGGGATAATAAGAAAAGAGGCTAGGGAAGGGCTCCAAGGGTAAAGGGAAACGGGTGAAAGAGGCCGGAGGTTGGTGGAATTCCCCAGGTGTGGGGCCTCATAGCCAAGCCTGTCCCTTCAGGTATGCCACGAGTGGGTGGCAGCAAAAATGATTGCAACTTCTTAAAGCTTTTAGGAATTGGTCGTGTGGCCCCAACCACCCCTCCGGATGCGGCTGACACTGGCCCCCACACAAGGGCGACGCCAGCTCTTGGGAGAAAGACTCCATGGGCTCCGTCCGTGGTGGAGAGAATTCTGACCTGGGAGTCAGGGGCCCTGAGTTCAAATCACAGCACCCGCTGCAGCTGGCTTGCTGCATGCACTGTGAGCTGTGTGACCTTGGGCAGGTTCCTTAGCCTTCCTGCTCCTCAGCTTCCTCTTAAATGAGACGGGAATGGTGTTCGGATTGACATCACAGAGCGGTGCTGAGGTTTAAACAGAAAGATTATGGAAGCTGCCCGGCTCGGTCAGCGCTCTGAACCTGTCGCTGGGATTGTGAGGTTCACTTTCTTCCTCTGCAGCAGGAGGGGGTGGATTGGATGGCAGAGGAGAGGGATCAAGGCTCAGGGATGGGAGAGAGGAAGTGAGAGGCGTACGGGGGAGCAAGGATTGGAGGAGGAAGAGGAAAGGGTGGGAGAACGTGGGGACATGTTTGGAGAACTAACTGCACGTTGGACCCCTGACCCCTCTCCAAATTCCATCTCCCGCGCATTCCCCGCCAGGAACGACCGCTGGGACAAGATGAGATCGAAGGTAACACTCTCCTCCCCAAATGCCCCCACATCACCACCCACCCGCTCGCTGTCTCTGCCCCTTTGTGCATCTCAGTGTGAGTCCCCTGACCTGAAAATTTCACATCGCTCTCTTTTCGCTCAACCGTGATTTTGCGGAACTCTTTCTCATGGCGGTGTAGGCACTTCCCAGTCTTTAGAAGGCATGCCCACCCCCGAGTGTCTCAGAGACCCAGGAGGGACACGTTAGTTTTAAGATGAATCCAAGATTATTGGTTTTTCTGTCGATGGTTTGGGCATTTCCCATAACTTATTTTCACCCAACACTTTGAAGGACTTCAATGCTGTTGTTTGGAGGCCTCAGGAATCATTTGTCTTCTAACACATTTCGTACATCATTCCTTATTGAAATTTTGATTTTAAAAAATGTGTTCTCCTGTGAGTAATCTCTAGTCTGTGCCTCACCGGTGGTTTCAAGGGATGCCACTCTTCCCCATTGACGGTTTCAAGTTCCTCCATAGCTCTCTCCTAACTTTCAGAGCTTCGGGAGGCGTTTCTTGAGTTCGACAAGGACCGAGATGGGTTCATCTCTTGTAAGGATCTGGGAAATCTCATGAGGACAATGGGCTACATGCCCACAGAGATGGAGCTGGCTGAACTGGGCCAGCAAATCCGCATGAACCGTGAGCCGGGGAGTGGGAGGAAGCACTGGGGCAGGGGAAGGCGAAGAGTATAATTGGTGAGGATACACAGGCTGAGAGTAGAGGTGGAGACAGGGAGGAGGGTGAGAGGGACTAGAGGTCTGGAAGGAAACGGATCAGCATATACGTAGGGAGGCAGCATTTGAAGAGGTTGAAACGGTGACTCAGAGGTAGATTGGGTTCAAGTCCCAGGTCTATTATTTGCTAATTGTGGTCATTTTGAAAAAGTGGCGTTAACACCCACTCTCGAGTCTCAACTTCCCCATCTGTCGAGTGAAAACGATATCACTCCTTACTGAAGGGGATTGTGGGAAGGAAGGGATAAAGGCGCTCACGCAGGTCAAGGCTTAGCCTCCAGTAAATGCGTGTTAAAGGTTGGTCGTAACATCACCGCTCAGACTCACCAGGACCACAAGACCTGCTGTTGATGCAGGAAACAAACTTGGCCTTGGGGGTAACGTTGGTGAGTCATGTTGCAGAGGATGGGTCTTCTTAGCGGCAACCAGAGCTGATTTTGAGATGAAATTTGGGATAACATTTGTATTGGGTTTGCTTCTGGGCCTGTTACTGAGGGAACAAGGCTGAATGCAAGGACGGGGTAGGATTCGTATCTGGAAGAGACGCTGGTGCTCATTTAGTTCATACCCTTCCTTCTATAGACCTACAGTGAGGGAGCGTAGGTGTGAGCCAATGACGGGATTGATTCCAGGTTACTCGGACAGTTAGGTACTGCCGCCCGTGTGCTCGCTCCCGTTCAGATTCGGGAGACGAGAGGGCTTGAGGTGGCCGAGAGGGAAAGCCCCAGAAGGCAGAGCCTGGAGAAGAGCTATGTCTTGAGCAGACGTGATGGGCAGAGTGAGGGAATGGAGGGTAGGGACCTACAGAATCTCACTAGACCTCCTTCCCCCTCCTCAGTGGGGGGCCGTGTGGACTTTGACGACTTTGTGGAGCTGATGGCCCCCAAACTGCTTGCGGAAACGGCGGGGATGATCGGCGTCCAGGAGATGCGCGAGGCCTTTAAGGAAGTGAGTTGAGAGAGTTTCACAATGCTGGTGGGGGCTGACGGAGACCCAGAGGTCCCTGATTAGTCATGGGCAGCACCCACCCAAACCAGCTTTATTTCCTCACTCTGGTGGCATTCGTAGGAAAGGAAAAGAACCTATGCCAAGCTCTTGCAATGGACGGGGTCCTCCCCCTATTTTATCCAATGTGACCCTCACAAGTGAGGGTAGGGGTTAGTGTTCACTGACCTGACCCTCATACATGAAGAAACTGAGGCTCACAGAGATTACAGATCTCACCCAAGATTCTGCAGTCTCCAGAACACATTAGGGCCACACACCTTCCAGCCTGTAATAAGAAGACGGAATCCAAACGTGAGATCCCAGGTGGGAACTCAAAGATCATGTGGTTTAACACACTTGTTGAAGACATGCTTTAAAAATGAGATCCAGCCCTGGCTGGTGTGGCTCAGTGGATTGATTGCCAGCCTGTGAACCAAAGGGTCGTCGGTTCAATTCCCAGTCAGGACACATGCCTGGGTTGCGGGCCAGGCCCCTCAGCTGGGGGCATGCAATAGGCAACCGCACACTGATGCTTTTCTCCCTCTCTTTCTCCCTCCCTTCCCCTCTCTCTAAAACGAAATAAATGAAATCTTAAAAAAAAGTGAGATCCAGGCAGTGCGGGATGGGAGACTTGCTGAGGTTCACTTCTATCCCCTGATAAAATGCTTTGCTCACTCAGAGAGCTTCCAACTCTGTGAGACAAAAAGAAAGAATAGGACAGAGTTTGGAAAGAAAGACCTTGGAGCCAGGGAAACATGGGTCTGAAACCAGGAGATCTCCACCTACTGGCTGTGGGATCGGCTCTCCCAGTTCCACAGAAAGGCCTGGAGCGGCAGCATCCCACCGAACTTCCTGTGGTCATGGAAACGCTCCGTCCTAGCCGGTAGCCGCCGGCCACTTCACTGTGGCAATCGAGCCTTTGAAATATGACGAGTATGACTGAGGACCTGAAATTTTAATTTTATCTACTTTTGATTAATTTCACTTGTCATTTATTTAATTCCCATGTAGATTCAGTTGACTATACATTCAATTTGTTTCAATTTTAAAAGAATACTCGATGCAATTACTGGCAAACATTTGCGGAGAACAACTTGGGTGTGCGCGTCTCCCTTCTGAGTACAAATTTTGTGAAGCCTACGCACAGACTAGGTGTTTCTGACAACATTTGGTGTCTGAACTGAGAAAGGCTATAAGCGCCCAGCACACTCCAGAGGCAGCTCAGTCTCCTTAGCTCAGGAGGCCCTGTGGGCCGAGTTGGGTGACTAAGCACGTTAAGTACGTACTGCACTGCGTACGCCCTCGGTGTGGAAGTGCGCTGAGCCTGAGAAACCCAGTCTGTGGGAAGAGAAGGTAACACAACTCACTCATAATTTTACAACTGATTGCATGCTGAAGTGGTAATATTTTTGAAATATGGGGTTAAATAAAATCAATGATTAAAATTAATTTCGTTTGTTCCTTTTAACTTAAAAAAATTGTTTTTTAAAACACTCATCCAGAGATATGTTTATTGACTTTATAAAGAAAAGCAGGGAGGGAGAGAGGGAAACATCGATTGGTTGCCTCCCACCCGTGCCCCAGCTGGGGCTGGAACCTGCAGTCCTCTCGTGTATGGGATGGTGCTCCAACTGACCGAGCCGCCTGGCCAGGGCGTATTATTATTATTATTATTGTTATTATTATTATTCATTATTGCTAATACAGTTGACCCTTGGACAACATGAGTTTGAACAGCACGAGTCCACTTATATGCGACTTTTCTTCAATAAACATATTGGAAAAGTTTTTGGTGATTTGTGACAATTTGAAAACCTCACAGATGAACCTTGTGATTTTCTGCATACCCACTTTCTTCCCTCTGGTCTGCTCCGTGGTAAGAACACAGTGCAAAACACACGCAACATGGAAAATGCGTGTTAATGGACTGGTGTATGTTATCAGTGAGGCTTCTGGTCAGCAGTAGGCAGTTCATCGTTGAGTTTGGGGGGGGTTGTCAAAAGTTATAGGTTAATTTTTGACTGCACAGGGGGTTGACGCCCCTTGCCTCCGAGTCATTCGAGGGTCAACCGCATCATCCCCCTTCTGCCCCTGTTCAGTTTGACACCAACGGCGACGGGGAGATCACCCTGGGAGAGCTGCGGCAGGCCATGCAAAGACTTCTGGGGGAGCGGCTGACCGCCCGGGAGATCGCCGAGGTTGTCCAGGAAGCCGATGTGAATGGGGACGGCACTGTCAACTTTGAAGGTGACGCTTTCCACTCCAACACCCCGTGTGACTTTCCAAGTCGGCTGTCCCTTCTCACCTGTCCTCCAGTTTTAGGTTGGGAGGGGGGCGGGAGGGCAGCAGGGTTGGGAAGGGTTTTTATTGCAGCCCTTTCTGCCCACGTCATTTCAAAGACCTCAGGGTCTCTCCCTGCCTTGTTCCTGCCCCTGGCTGCTGCTGGGAACACCGTGTCCAGGACCACAATCCTGTGCGTGCTGGGGCAGGACTCACGTCCACCTCCCCTGGTCCCTTTGTGTTCACTAGGCACCTTTGTCATTGGAACAAAATGTCCCATCAGAAGATCATACTGGTTAGTAGCTGAGACTCTGGGGTCAGATTCACGGGGTTCAAATTCAGTCTCTTACTAACTCCGTGGCCTTGACCTATGGCTTGTTCACTGTAACTGTTGGTTTTCACATCTGCAAAATGGGGTAATGACGATACCTTTCTCCGGAAGTTCTGGAAGAAGTTGAAAGGAATCATATGCCACCTCTCCTTGTCCTCACTCCTGTCGCCATTCTGTCTGGAGCACCCTTTTCTCTTTCTGCTGGCTAACTCTTAGCTGTGCTCCTGGAAGGCGTCCCCACCTCGCAGACCGGGCTCGGTGACCCCATAACCCCCGTGCAGGCCTCTGCAGTAATCCTGACCCACGGCGTCACGATGGCTTATGTTAGTTTATAGCCTGTTTCCTCCTGGGCCACCGACTCAGTCTTTCACCATGTCCCCAGTCCCCAGCCCAGAGTAACTGGATTGAGTGACTGGAGGAATGAAAAAGCCTGGAGACCCAGGTGGGTGGGGGCGGAGGCCGTTTTTGTGGGAGACAAGGTGGGCACATCAAGTTCTCCTTAAGACACTCTCTGGTCCAAAAATCGTAGCATCTGACGGCTGCCTGAAGACCCAAGTCCAGATTCTTAGTCTGAGGTTCAAGTACATCAGAGACCCGACCCCGTCCCTTCACCGTATCTTCTGTGACCACCCTGTGAACTCCCACATTCTGGTGCACCCTGGGCACGTGCTCTGCTCTCCCCAGCTTCTGTCCCCTTCTACCCGGTGTGTCCCTTCCACACACCACACCCTTCCCAGGCCATCGGGACCTTATCCATCCCTCGGGAATTGATGCCAGTGAGCCCTCTGCTGAGAAGCGCCCCTTCGTCCTTAGCTGGGTGTATTAGTCCCAGCGCTGGGGTCGTACAGATCTTCCTCTTCCTCCCCCCAAGGAAGCTACCGCTGCAGGCCTGGGTGTGTCGGCTGTGTCTGCCTCCTAGGCTGTGAAATCCTGGGAGGTGGGACGTGAGGGGTCTTCCCTGAACCGTCTCTGCTCGAGAACTCCCAATGCTTAGTCCACATTTGTTGCATCGCTGCGACGTAGCCAGCGTTGTGGGTGCTGCTGGGTCTGGCCAGGCTCGGCGGTGCCGTGGGCATCAGTGAAGCTCTGGAAGAGGCAGGACATAGACCGTAGCGGAGACAGAGCCTCAGGCCCACCACGGGCAGGGGAAGGACAGACCGACCTCAAGAGCTGGGCGGGACCAGTAAGTTCAGGGGACGCGGGGTCCCAGCAAAGTCAGAACAACCTGCGTTCATTCCGGGGCTCGCCATTCATCCCCCACTCGACCTCATTGGTCAGCCTCACTGGCCTTGGCTTGCTCATCTGCGACGTGGTGCCTACCCCTCTAGGATGGGTTGCAATGGTGAAATGAGGCACTTGTCATTATTATTTACTGAGCACTTACTGTGACTTATAAGCATTATATTGTTTAACCATCTCACAAACCATATGAGGTGGCTTCTCATTGTATCGATGAAGAAATCAAGGCACCGAGAAGCCGAGTAATTTCCCAAGGATCACCCGCCCTTCCCGACACGTAGGAGAGACACAAAAAGGTAAGGTCGCTGCTGTTACGAACAGACACCTCACCAGGGGCTTTTCTTCACAGAGTTTGTGAAGATGATGTCTCGCTGAGGAGGTTCGGAAACCCCAGTCTCTCCCCACCTGGTGGATCAAGCGTTTGTGGAGGACTGAACCCCTAAAAGGGGGGAGGGGTGTGGGGACTGGAGAGGTTAGGCTGACAGAGCTTTGCCAGGATTGGGGCGGGGGAAGGGCATTACATCTCTAGAACTAGATTAAGGAGGAAGAATCTACATATGGAAATGGGAATGGGACTGGGGTCCAGTTGCTGTTGCAAAAATCCCGAAGACTCACAGCATCTTTTGAGTTCATGTAATCGTAAGTCCCTATGACCAGTCCATCTCTTCCCCAGCTTCCTCTTGCATTAAAATAGTCTATTCTGTTAGATTCAAAAAGTTCATCAGCCCTGGCTGGTTTGGCTCAGTGGAAGGAGCGCAGGCCTGAGAACCAAAGGCTCACTGGTTCATTCCCAGTCAGGGCACATGCCTGGGTTGCAGACCAGGTCCCCAGTAGGGGGCGCACAAGAGGCAACCACGCATCAATGTTTCTCTCCCTCTCTTTCTCCCTCCCTTCTCCTCTGTCTAAAAATAAATAAAGAAAGAAATCTTAAAAAAAAAAAAAGTTCATCACAGCCCTGGCCAGGTGGGCCGGTTGGCTGGAGCGTCGTCCCCTACACCAAAGTGTTGCAGGTTCAATCCCAGTCCGGGCACCTACCTAAACTGTGGGTTCCATCCCTGGTCAGGGCGCACACGAGGAGGCACCCATCGATGTTTCACTCTCTCTCTCCCCTGTCCTCTCTCTCTAAAATCAATAAACATATCCTCGGGTGAGGATTTTTTTTTTTAAAGCCAAACATAGTTCTACCTCCCCCCTTCCTACTCCATCTGCCTCAAACACCTCCCTCTGTTTCCTTCTCTGGGCAGCAGGGAGGTGCACCAGCCAGGGGGTGAGCCACAGGGTACTGGGTGAGACTGTGCTTGGAAACGGTTCATTCAACAGGCATGAGAGGGAGCTCACCCCGCTCCTCCTTGATTTCCTGGAGGCTCAGTCTGCTCTTTCCCCTCTGGCTTCCTACCTCCTTCTCCCCGTGTAAGATACTCAGGCCACTGAATTAAACCACAAATCGGGATTATCAAGGTTTAGGACAAGCTGATCCCCAGGGAATTAATCCCCTGCAAAATGTCATTGTGCAGAGAGGGAGAGAGAGAGAGAGAGAGAGAGAGAGAGGGGATGGGAGCATGCAAATCCTGGGCTCAGCCAGGTTCCCCGAAGCCCTTGCTGGAAGCCCCCTGCCCTCACGCTGTCTGCCTGGGCCATGGGGCGGGGCAGAGGAGGGGATGGGGAGAGATTCCTCCTGGTCCCTGGGAGTCGACTCCATCCCCAATGACTGCGCTGCACAACTGGAGGCCACCTTCCTCCTCACCTCTACCTGGGAGCAGGCCACCTCAGCAATGCCAAGGTCCCCCAAATCAAGAGTTCAGTTCATGCCTTCCTCCAAGGTTTTCTCACTTTTGAAACCCCTGAGGTAGATGTATAGGGTGGCTCATCGGGTTCAACGGCTGCGTTCCACAGACTCAAAGCTTCAGTTTAAAGAAGATGGGATCAGACCAATGTACATCCTGGCCCCTTACTGTGGCCTCTCCTTATTGTCACCGTCACCATCCCGAGTCCATTTCATGTCAAGCTTCCTACCAGCATTCCCTTTCCCCTTCCCTTTCCCCTCCGTCCACCCTTCGTTCCTTCAACCGCGTCCTAGGAGCTGCTAGCTCTGCACACACATTGATATTTCGCTCCCTCTCTTCCTCCTCCCTCCCCCTCTCTAAATAAATAAATAAAATCTTTAAAAAGGAGAGAGGGAGCAGCCCAGATCAGGAAGATACTATGAGGAAGACAAAGTGGGGTGGTGAGGTACCACGAGATTTGGGGGAGGAGCCCCGCGTGGTTGTAGAAGGCTGTACTTCCTTCCCAGGGCCCCGGGGCTGCCAGTCTGATCTGCCCACCGGGAGTCTCCCCAACGCCGTCACCGTCACCAGCGTTTCTGTCCCCGCGCACGCACACCCCTCACCATCTCTCTCATTCCAGGAGGCCGGAAGGGCAGCCCGAGTAAATTGGGGGCTCCTTTATTGGTGGCTAGGCCCCATGCTCCCTCTGCGTTTCACAAGTGACCACGTGCTTAAGCAAGATTGTGGACAGGGTATTTCGAAAGGGGATCAATCATCCAAGCTCGAAAGAGGCCATTAAAGAGACGAGGCTGGTTCCAGCCTCCACGGGTCCGTCTTGCTCTGAAGACGTTTCTTGTCTCCTTGAAAAGAAAATCAAAAGCCAGCGATGAAGCAGTAGGTCTGCGTGATATCAATTGTATTGATTTTCGAGACTCCGTCACAAGCACCTGAGTCTCAATAAGGGTTTAGACACCCCCCGCCTGTCACCTGACTCATGGGAGCCAGTCAGCCAATGAGCAGTGAGTGCCTCCACCTCCCCTCCGTTGACAAGGGTTTGGCGGGAGAGGGACCTGCAAGAGGAGAGTTCTGCTCTGGCGGGTGGAAGTTGGAGGATGGCCCTAAAAATGCTCTTAGTCCCAGACGCAGACTGGGGCCCACTGCGGGTGTTTTCGAATGTCCACCCTGTTCAGATCGCACCCGGAGTTCCAAACCCATCTCATTGCCTCTCCGCCACGCAGGGGAGAGCCTTTTCACAGCCAAGCCAAAACTGAAGAATGGCCACTGATTTTGGCGTCATCCATAAGCCACATGCTTTATGGGGAGAAGGGGAAATACTGCCAGAGTTTTCCACCCTGGAAGGAAGGGCCGGGGGAGTTTTGTGCACACATCTGATGAAAGGGCTTCTCTCTATGTGTAAATGCCAGAATTTCAGCCCTGGCTGCTGTGGCTCAGTGGCTTGAATGCTGGCCTATGAATCAAAGGGTTGCTGGTTCAACTCCCAGTCAGGGCACATGCCTGGGTTGTGGGCCAGGTCCCCAGTAGGGGGTGCGCAAGAGACAACCACACACTGATGTTTCTCTCCCTCTCTCCCTCCCTCCCCCTCCCTCTAAAAATAAATAAATAAAATCTTTACAAAGTAAGTAAAATAAATGTCAGAATTACAGAGTGATTAGGTCAGCTGATTCCTGCAGGAAGTCTGGAGAGAATTTCCATGGGCTTCAGAATGCTGAAGCCAGAAGGAAAGGCGAGAAAGAAGGAAGGACAGAGTTGGTCCTGTGGAGATAGCTAACTTAATGTGCTGAAGTTGGGTGGGGCCCCAATGACAATGAGGACAAGGGAACCCCACCTTTTCCTCTGTGAGCTGCTCAGTCATGGGCATAATGGGCCAACCGCATGGTGCCGTGGCCTCTGGGGACCAGAGAAGTTCCCATTATCACCCTTCAAAGTGGTCTTCCCATCTCACACTCCAAGCTCAAAGCTCTCAGACTTAAAACTTGGAAGGACACCCTTCTGGGTCTGAAAAGATTTTCCGAGCTCCTACCCCTGCTCTCCCAATTTCTTCCAGACTTCCAATCTGGGAAGTTGTCCCAATCTCCTCCTCCACCGCCCCCCCTCCCCCACACAACACCCTCTATCTCTGAGAAACAGAGTTCACCTTGCTGGGAACAGCAGCCCTGCTGGAAGGAACAGACCCGGCCTTCGCCCCAGCAACGCCCCAGCTGTGCTCCCTCGCCTCCCTTTCCCATCAGCCACGCCCTCCCAGCCGGTGCCTGCTCCAGCCCTGGCGTGCAGGAGGCACCCAGGCAGAACACCTGTCTTACCTCTGCATCAGCAGTACACCCAGGTGCCGTCCTCCTCATAGTTGTAAGAGGTTGCACACCAGGAAAGGTTCTCCTTGGATCCTTTGCTAGTGCAGTTAAAATAATTCTTGTTTTTATAGTTGAATGGGAAGTGGCAGGGAGAGCCGGAAACCAAGGAGGAAATTCCTTGGAAGAAGCAGAGGAGAGAGGGTGGTTATCCCAGGCCTTTGTGCTAGGGCAAAGCTTTGGGAACGTGGTCGGGTGTCCTGGCACCGCCCCAGTACTCCCGTTGGAGGTGGGGAATGCTGACCTGAACCTAAATGTCAGAGGAATTCTCTTCCTTCCAAAAGTTATTTGGGTTCCGAACTTGGGGAAGGGTGGGGGATGGTATTGGGGACCAAGGGCAGAGTGAAAAACGCAAGGGGTTCTGGGGGTGTTGGGGGGAAGAACTGGGGAGCAGCAGAGTGGAGGCACTCAGAGGATAAATTCAGGTGGGTCCTCTTTATTCACAGATCTCCAATTGTGGATTTGCCTCCCCGCTAAAGTTTACTTGGGCCCCCCAAATCGATCCTCATGGTAGGTCGTTTGTGGACAGCAGAGCGGCGGGCAATTTGAGCCCCCCACACCCACGCTCCTCCCTGAAGCCCGGAGGCAGCCCTCTGCCCTCTGGTCTCCCCCTCGAATTGTGAACAGGTTCCTCCTGGTTGTGGCCCACGTGGTCCTTCCCTTTTTGCATTTTTGTGCTTTTGGTAGGGGGGAAGGGGGGGCAGATTTCACTGTTTTAAATGGCCCCAAGTCGGAGTGCTGGCCAGCGTTCCCGGGTGCAAGGGATGGTGCTGTGCCTCCCAGAGAAAATGCACATGTTAATAATGGGTGAGCTTCCTTTAGGCACAAATTATAGGCTGGTAAGAAAAATGTTTCTTGAA
The DNA here is from genome assembly GCF_022682495.2 of Desmodus rotundus. Taxonomy (NCBI): domain Eukaryota; kingdom Metazoa; phylum Chordata; class Mammalia; order Chiroptera; family Phyllostomidae; genus Desmodus; species Desmodus rotundus. Next base: position 12,349 of record NW_026527312.1, on the reverse strand, counting down.
AAGGGCTGCCCTGGCCGGGTCGATTTGCAGGCTGGAGCACCGTCTTGTACACCAACAAGGTCGTGGGCTTGATCCCCGCTCGGGCACAGAGAGGAGGCACCAATTGATGTCTCTCTGTCTCTGTCTGTCTGTCTGTCTCTTTCTCACTTTCTCTCTAAAATCAGTACACATACCACATATCCTCGGGTGGGGATTTTTTTTTTTTTTAATTAAGAACTTGAAATAGGGCCAAAAGTTTGGCACATGACCTTTTCATGTCACTCTAGACCCTTGTCTGCTGACAAGGTCAAGCCCTGTGAGTCACCCGATTCTCTGGCGCAGCGTCAACAAGCTTTGTGGAAAGGGCCGGGCGGCCGGCATTTTCAGCTTTGCCCATCACGCAGTGTCTGCCTCGATTTTTCACTCGCCATCAACCGCCCCGAAGTAAATGGGCGTGGCTGTGTTCTAATAAAATCCTCTATCGATGGACCTTGAACTTCAAATTTCATGACACTCTCACCCGTCACGAAACAGGATTCCTCTTGTTTTATCCAACCATATTAAAAAATGGAAAAACTATTCTCAGATTTTGGACTGAACAAAAACGAGCGTTGGTCAGGATCTGGCCCATCGGCGGGTGGAGTTTGCAGACGCCTGCTCTAGGAAGCAGGACTTTGTCTGACCCCCTGTCTGCTGTGATTGGTGATTGGAGGCCCCAACGCTGTAACTTGTAGAAGATTAATACCCTGTGCATGATTTTTGTTCAATAGTGATGCCGATAATTCCTGTCTGGTGGACGAGACAGCCCCAAAGGTTTGGTAGCCCTTTAGATATTAATGGACGTTGTATCTAACATAGCAACCTTGCTTCTGCTCAGCGTTCTTTTCTTCACTGGCTAGAAGTGTATCTCCTAACATCCTAAGAGCTGGCTTTCTTACTCTTCTAGTTTTCTTAGTTTTCTTAGGAATAGATTTTTTCAAATTTTATTTATTTATTTTTAGATAGAGAGAGAGGAAGGGAGGGGAAAGAGAGGGAGAGAAATATTAATGTTTGGTTGCCTCTTGGGCACCCCCTACTGGGGACCTGGCCTGCAACCCAGACACGTGCCCTGATTGGGAATGGAGCCGCAGACCCTTTGGTTCACAAGCCGGTGCTCAATCCACTGAGCCACACCAGCCAGGGCTAGAAAAAAATTTTTTTTAAACCTTAGAAATAGTATCGTTTATGCTACCTGTTCATCAAACCACGGAGGGCAGGACTCTGCCTTATTCCACACAGTGTCCCCAGAGCCCCACACAGTGGGCGTTTGATGAGTGAATTAACGAAGGGGTCTGCCCACACCCGCTCAGTCCCCGCCCCCCGATTACGGGTGTCGGCGCAGAGACTCCACTTCCCGTCCTTGTCCGTGTTCTCCGTGGTTGGGCACCAGAGCTTGTTGTTTTCGTCCTCGAGGCACTCAGAGATCACGCTATTTCTGTAGGTGGAGGGGAAGATGCACGGCTTGCTGACGGAGTTCCCCCCCCCACTCTGAAAATGACCGCGCAAAGGTGAGCGGGCACGAAGAGGTGGTGCCCAGGGTTCCCGTTCATCACGCACCAGCGATGGGCCACGCTTTGTCCCGCGAGAGGAAGTGTAACACTGAACACTCGCGAACACCCTCCTGTGATGTTATTATCCCCGCTTTACAGGTGAGCGAGAACCCCAGCTATTGACGCGCACTCAGTTTACTAAGTAACAAGGCTAAAGCCTGTTCCCCTGGGCTTCCTCAACACCGCTCTACTCTTCTAGGGAATTCTTGCCCGCGAAGAGAAAAGCTGCAAATAACTTTATGGTTCATCTTAGGAACTTTCAAAAAAAAAAAAAGCCATTTACATAAACATCGGACCTTTCAACTTTTCAATAAATTGCATCAAAAGGCGACTTACTCTTCAAGTGTAATTGAAAAATATATTTTAAAAAATGGCCCTGGCTGATGTGGCTCAGTGGATTGAGTGCCGGCCTGCGAATCAAAGGGTCGCTGGTTCGATTCCTAGTCAGGGCACATGCCTGGGTTGCAGGCCAGGTCCCCCGTCCAGGGCATGCAAGAGGCAACCACACATTGATGTTTCTCTCCCTCTCTGTCTCCCTCCCTTCCACTCTCTAAAATAAATAAATGAAATCTTTTAAAAAAAAGTTTTAGCCCTGACCAGGTGGCTCAGTTGGTTGGAGCATTGCCCCGTGCCCCAAGGGGTTGCAGGTTTGATCCCCAGTCAGGGTATATACAGAAGGCAAATAATTGATGTTTCTCTCTCAGATCAATGTTTCTCTCTCTCTCTCTCTCTCTCTCTCTCTCTCTCTCTCTCTGTCTCTCTCTCCATTCCTCCCTCTATAAAATCAATAGAAACATGTTCTTGGGTGAGGATTAAAATTTTTTTTTAAAGACTATTTATTCTTCAAGACACTTTGAATCCTTCTCAGAAACTTCACCATGTCAAGACCACCGACTCTAAACTATTGTATTATTACCCACACCCAATTTTCATCACATCCCCACATCGAAAGACCCCCAAACCTCATTGACATCCCGACCTCTCTTTCAGGTGCTATTAAGACCCCGTGAATTGTCACCCTCCCTAACTCTGGTGTGTGATAAACCCCACATTGCCTAGTTAGCAGGCTGCTTCAGTGGGGTTCCAGGAAAAGCCTGAATTAGACTAAGGGGACTGGGGTTTAAAGGCAGAACCGCCTAGTGATTAAGAGCAAGATTTCTGGCCCTGGCTGGTATAGCTCAGTGGATTGAGCGTGGGCCTGCGAAAGCAAAGGCTTGCAGGTTTGGTTCCCAGTCAGGGCACACGCCTGGGTTTCGGGCCAGGTCCCCTGTGGGGGGCGTGCAGGAGGCAACCACACATAGATGTTTCTCTCCCTCTCTTTCTCCCTCCCGTCCACTCTGTCTAAAAATAAATAAATAAAATCTTTTAAAATATATTATCATAAGTTGACTCTACCTTTAATATCTAAACTTCTGTTTATCCTTCATGTGATGCAAGCTCCTCAGACCCAAATTAGATGGGGGGAGACATTAGGATTTGCCTAAAGCACCAGACAGATGCTCAAGAATAGGTCCTGGAAGGGAAGGTACATTTTAGCTCTGGCTTCTTCCTCAGCCTTGGGAAAGCCATTTCTTCTCTTAGTCAGCTTGTTCCCTGCAAAATCAGGACACTAAGGCTGACTTCAAAGGTTTTTGTAACGATTAGAGTTCATTTTCATAAAAGGCCTGTCGCGGTGTTTCGAACATACCACATGACGAAGAAGTAGGAGTGTTCCACCTTGCCTATCCACCTGCCTACTAGGGACCTGGCCCGCAACGCAGGCCTGTACCCTGACTGAGAATCAAACTGACGACCCTTTGATTTGCAGGCCAGTGCTCAATCCAATGAGCCACACCAGCCAGGGCAAGTTGACTTGCAATAAGATTTGAGGTGGATTTAGAACTGTACACAGTGTTATGATATTATCATAAAATTGATATCTTAATCCATTTGGTTGGTTTAGGATTTCAAAATACCTAAAATGATGAGCGTGTGGATAGAATTTAGAGTTAAGAATGGAAATGGACTTGGATGAAAATTGAGTTCAGAGGTAAGACAGAGTTATGGTGAGATTTAAGGATAAGGCTGGTTTAGCGTCAAGGACACGAGTGGTGGGTGACTAGGGCTAGGATAAAATTAGGTTGTGTTGTGTGCTAAGGGAAGAACACAACTGGCATTTTACACAGGAATAAGTGTGCTCGTGAGTTGAGTACCTCGCATGCATTTTCGCTTCTATGGAGGGAACGTGGTGAGCAAACGTGGGCCTTGGATCCTTAGGGACTTGAATTCAAATTCTAACTCTGACTTCACCTAGGAGTGTGACCTTGGGCAGGACTTAATTTTACTGGGGCTGTGTATTGACTTAGGGGGAAAACAGCATCTCATAACAGAGCTTCCCTGGAAAGATGCAGTGGGATCGTGTGTAAAGAGCTCCCGGACCACAGTCTAATACGGAGGGGGTGCTAGAACGAATGGAGGTCATTATTAAGTGAAGAGGAGGCGTAGAATGGAGATGAGATGTTAAACTGCGCTGAAATGCAGGTAAGGTTTGGCACTGTCCGAGGACTAGATTGTCAATCTAGAAACAGAAATACTTGAAAACCAATATCAGGACTACCGCCCATGGGTTTGGTTGTCGGGGCAGCTGGCTTGTTGGGACTCGGGAGAACGTGGCCTCAGGACATTCCTGTGCCCTGTGGCTGTCACTGCCTGCTCTCTGAGAAGACCCCTGGTCCTTGGAAGTATCTCTCCTAGTGCTTTGCTCCCCACCTTGCCACCACGCCCCTATGAGGTTCACCGCTTGCCACCCACCTGTCCACCACGTGCCCCATCCTGGCCCTTACCGTTGACTTCACAGTATTTCCACTGATGCTTCTCATCAAAGCTGGAGGTGACTGAGCACCACAGCTTCCCAAAGAAGCTGCCCTCCGTGATGCAGCTGTGATAGGACTTTCCTCGGTAGATGAAGGGGAAGACGCATCGTGGGTAATCTGTATGGGAAGCAGCCCACAAGTGCTTTCACTGTCTGGTCGTTCACAGGACAGTCAATCAATCACCAATCAATCCATCAATCAACAAACACCAAAGCACAGGACCACACATCAGGTTTTATACATGCGTTTGATCCATTCCTTTCATCACGCATTTGGTAAAGAAAGCCTACTCCATGTGCTTTCAAAGCTTCTCCAATCAGCCCTGGCCACTGTGGCTCAGTTGGCTAGTGTGTTGTCTCGAAACCGAAGGGCTGAGGGTTTGATCCCTGCCTGGGTGACCAGGAGGCAACTAATCGATGCTTCTCTCTGTCATCGATGTTTTTCTTTCTCTCTCTCTCTTTCTTCCCTCCCCCTTCCTCTCTCTCCAGAGGTGGTGAAAAGGTGTCTTGGGGTGAGGACTGGAAAACAAAGAAACCCCAAAACCTTCCCCAATAGAGTTCCCAATCTCAACCCATGGCGTCCCCTTTGAACAAACCTAGTGTCTTATAAAACTAATCTGTCACAATCACCAAAAGATCAGTGGGAATAAAGTCGAGACCAGAGCTTTTTAGTGGTTTATGATCAACAGATGAAGTCAAGATGTTGATATAAGAAAAAATCTGAGACTGCAGAACAACGTCAAATGTCAGTGAAGTCAGATATAGGAAGTTACCACGTGGGCGCTGGTGCCTTACTGCAGCTTCCATGAAACAGACTGAACTTCCCGCCACAGAGGCACTCCAACAAAGGGAGTTTCTGACATGACGTTTATCGTGGGTGGATTTGCTCCCGCACAGTGAGGGTTTCTGGCTCATCTGGGAATGACGGAGGGGCTGTCATAGGTGCAGGGGTGAGGGAAGGAACAGGTGACATTTGAGAAGAGACCCAGCCATGCAAAAATCTGGGGGAGTGACTTGCAGGTGGAGGGAATAACAGTGCAAGGAGTTCACAGATGGGAAGGAGTTCAGAATGTTCCAGAAGCATGACAACAGCTGCAGCTGGAGCTCAGCAGATAAGGATTTGAGGGGTAGGAGATGAGGATGGAGAAGGACAAGGTCATGCAAAGCAAACCAAGGTGGGAGGGTTTCTTTCTGTCTTTTTCCCTAATTGAGTTGTATGTGTTTTTTATATAGTTGGAATAATAACCCCTTTTCAGATATGTGATTTGCAAATATTTTCTTCCATTCCATACATTGTCTTTTCATTTTGGTGATGGTTTCCTTGGCTCTAGGGAAGCTTTCGAGTTTATGAAACCCCCCTTGTTTTTGTTGCCTTGGCTTTTGGTGTCAAATCCAAAACATCATTTCCAAGACCAGCGTCTAGGAGCTTACCGCCTATGTTTTCTTCTGGGAGTTTTATGATTTCAGGTCTTACATTCAAGTTTTTAATGATTTTGAATTCGTTTGTGTGTATGGTGTAAGATATGGGGTCGAGTTTCTTACTTTCCTTTTCTTTTCTTCTTTTTTTTAATTTTTATTTTTACGTGCAGCTGTCCCATTTTCCCAACACCAATTATTGAGGAGCCTATCCTTTCCCCATTTTATCTTCTTGGCTCCTTTGTCATAAATTAATTGACCATATGTGCATAAATTTATTTCTGGGCTCTCTATCCTGGCCCATTGATCTATGTGTCTGTTTTTATGCCAGTACAATCCTGTTTTGATTCCTGTAGCTTTGTAACATAGTTTGAAATCAGGAAGTGTGAAGCCTCCAGCTTTTTTTTTTTTCCTCAAGATCGCTTTGGCTATTGGGGGTAAGGACATTCTCCTAAGTGTGATGGAGGCATGGAGGGGCGTGAGCATTCTAAAAAAGGTGTCTTTGGCTGATGGGGCTAGATTAGAGGAAGGTGAGTGGAATTTGGAGCAATCAGTTAGCAAATAATTTTTCAAGCAAAGAGCTGATGGTGGTTTGGAGAAGGGTGGAAACTGGAGAGATGGGAAGAAGCTGGTGTCGGCATCTGTTTTGAAGGCAGAGCTAACAGGCTAGGAAACTGGAGAGATGGGAAGAAGCTGGTGTCGGCATCTGTTTTGAAGGCAGAGCTAACAGGCTAGTTGGCGGATTAGACGTGGGGTTGGAGGAAAAGAAGAATCAGGGATGATGCCCGCGTCTCTGGTCTGTGCAGTGGGAGCATCTCGTCCTCACTGAGGAAGCCTGCCAATGGGCAAGACAGCGCCGCGCAGCACTCACGAGGCAGTGCTTGGGAATGCCCGGGGACCACCGCTTCCCCGCCTTTGGGGCGCACAGCTGAGATGTGAAAGCTGTTAAGAGGTGGTGAGAAAGCTGTCCGTTACAGTCCAAAGAGCCTTGCTGGCTCAGAAACCAGAGCTGAGAAAGAAGATGCAAAGGCCAGCCTTTATCCACACAGGAGCCCCGGGTGGCTGGGCTGAGGGGGACTTAATCAAAGGCAGGTGGTTGGCTTCCTTAATTTGCTCGCCATGGTGTTATAGTGGAAATAAGTCTCTCTAGTCCCTGGGTGCGTCTACATGTCCACTTTGGGCAGAGTTTTGCCCCCTTTCATGTGTCTTAAGAATGTTTGGGGACCTTCGTTCGCCCCAGAATTAAAAGCAAATGCCTATTTCTAGTTTTGTAATTCAGTTGCAACCAGGGGATCCAGATTTGCATGGTTGGAACTGGAGTGGAAGTCTTCGAGTCTGGAGCGGTGGTGTTGCTTCCGGGTTAGGATTTGGTTTTTCCACGTATGAGGGCTTTTCTAATGTAGTCGTTTTTAGCTCTTGTGATCAAAGAGATTCTGCTTGGAGGCTCAAGTCTCTGGCTTTTAATGTCTTTTAATGTCTTTCAGGTTAGTTATAGTCATGCACGCTTATTCCTTTAGGATCAATTGCTTTCATTTTATTTGTCTTATATTACAGTTGAGTAATTATGTGATTTTATTCTGAAACGATGAGTATAGATAGGTAATGTTATTTATAAAATCCATGTCAAGCTGGTAAAAGGGGTGTTATATTTATTATAAAACAGGGGTATGTGATCCAAAAGTCAAGGACAGTGATACCAGAGGAAGTAAATCATAAATATTCAAAAGCTGGGCCCTAGGAGAACAATTGAAATGTCCAACAATAGGATATCGGTTAAAACAAACTAAATATCTTTTGTCCTGTGCACGAAAAAGAGAACTCACGTAACCGTCGGACATGTCTTGGTCTCCGAGAAAAAGTGAACTGAACCTCTCCTTTCCCTTTTCTTGGGCAGTTTGTTTCATCTTTTCCGTATTAATTTAGAAAATTAAGAAAGAGACAGAGAATACTATGGTTCTCTCTGGTGACTGGGTTTATCATCCCTCCATTTAGAAAGCACGGTTTTTTAGAAATCCTCACCCAAGGACATTTTTCTCATTGCTTTTACAGAGAGGGGAAAGGAGCGAGAGAAAGAGAAACATCAGATGTGAGAGAGAAACATCGATTGGTTGGCTCCCATACGCGCCCCGACTGGGGATCGAACCCGCAACTGTCTGATGTAGGAGACGACATTCCAACTAACTGAGCCACACCGGTGGGGGACAGTGTTTTATACACTGTCTTGTGAACATTAGTACCCATTGCTAACATTCAGTGTTTGGCTTCCCAGAGCATTTCCTAGGCACGCATGCGTTATTTTAATTTCTCCACGAAAACGTGACCCCGTTACGCGCATTCACACAGTCTCCTTCGAAATCCCTCATTTCCAGAAACCTGCCAGCGGGACAGCGGGCTCCACTCACCTTCCACCAAGCACGACTTCCACTGCCCGTCGTACACGGCTCTGGTTGCACACCACGGCGAGAAGCTCCTGCTTCTGGTGCAAGAGAAGTAGACAGACCCCTTGTAGGTGAAGGGAAAGACGCACATGGCCTAGTCATCTGAAGAAGAGAAGGACAAAACAGGAGGGCGCCCGTCACCATGCGGGAGCCAAGGCTGAGTCTGGGCTTGGCTCTTGCAGTCGTCCGAAGGCTGCCCCTGCGGTCCTGGCAGCCAGCTTCCTACAGACGGATGAGGGCGTGCCCGGTTCCCGTTCGCAGCCAGAGTATCAGGGAAGCGCTTCATAAACAGCGAAGGCAGCCGAGCTAGGCTGTTTCTCAGAGTGGGCCCCACCGATGCCGCATGGCATACATTTGGTGGGTCACAAGGTCACACGTTAAATCATTTTGAAACACAGACTGAAAAGCAATTTCCTTTTCCAGTCCTTCTGATTCTACAAAAGAGAAAGCTCCCATGTAATGCTGGTCTTTCTACATCACACCTTGGATACTTATTAATCTCCCCTTTTAACAAAAAGGAGGGCAGGGCTTGGACAAAAGTATCTAGTAGAGTTTGGTCACAGGATTTTGGGTTTTTTAAAAGGTTTTACTTACTTATTTTTAGAGAGAGGTGAAGGGAGGGAGAATGAGGGAAACACCAATGTGTGGTTGCCTTGAACACACCCCCTACTGGGGACCCAGCCCCCAACCCAGGCATGTGCCCTGACTGGGAATTGAACTGGCAACCCTTTGCTTTTCAAGCCTGTGCTTAATCCACTGAGCTACACCAGCCAGGGCTGTAGTATTTGTTTTTATTTGCACTTCCTATTTATGGCAAGCACTAGTGAATTACAGGGCTGAGGTTAAAAACTCTTCTTTTAGAATAAATGTATTAAAGTGAAGAAAATGAGCTCATTTACAGGGGCGGGCACTAACATTATCGGGGGGATCATTTTGCAAATTGCAGAGCTGTCTCATCACCATGCTGTACACCTGGAACTAATATAAAATAATGTTGAATATCAACTGGAATTGAAAAATAAAACACTAAATTTAAAAAAGAGAGTGAGCGCCTTTAACACAAGTGTTGAGTAAGTAAGGGTGCTGGCGGTGTGCAGAGGTGGCAAATATTTGGGGAGCACAACCTTTGACCTTTCTATGTTTCTGTAGGAAGATGGGAACTTTGTCTTTTACACAATGTATCCTCAGAACCTAAAACAGTCACTTGCTCACAGTAGGTGCTTACAAAGTAACTGACGGAATAAAATAAGTTTGGGAAACACCGTGGGAAATAAGCAGGTTTCTTTCCTGAAGGGCTCATGGGAAGGGTCAATATGCAAATGGGTAGTGGGTTTGCAAGGGAGGCACAGAGTATACTGGGTTGTCTTTTATTTATTTATTTATTTATTTTTTAAGGTCTTATTTATTTACTTTTTAGAGAGGCAGGGGGAGGGAGAAAGAAAGGGAGAGAAACATCAGTGTGCAAGAGATACATCCATCAGTTGCTTCTCGCACGCCCCCTACTGGGGATCTGGCCCACAACCCAGGCATGTGCCCTGACCAGGAATCCAACAGGCCATCTTTTGGTTCACAGACCGGCACTCAATTCACTGAGCCACACCAGCCAGGGCTTGCTCCTTCTCTCTCTCTCCCCCCCCCTCTCTCTCCCGCCCCCTTCTACTCTCTCTCTTTCTTTCCCTCCCTCCCTCCCTTTTCCCTTCCTTCCTTCCTTCCTTCCTTCCTTCCTTCCTTCCTTCCTTCCTTTCTCCTTCCCTCTCTTTCTTTTTCTACCCAATAGCACTAGAGACTAATGGTCCCTGAAACGCATGTTGAGAAGTGCTTGTCTAAAACTGGTTGTTGCCAGATGGGTGGGGGATAGGGTATCGGGGTGAAAAAGGCAAAGGGAGTCAGAAGTACAAGCTGGCATTACAAATAGTCACGGGGATGTAGAATTCGGCACAGGGACGTGGTCAGTAATACTGTAATAATTATGTATGGGGCCAGGCGGGTACTTGAATTATCGGAGGGATCATAAATTCTCTAACTGTCTAACCACCATGCTGTACACCTGGAACTAATATAAAATAAAACTGAGTGTCAACTGTAATTAAAAAGTAAAATTTAAAAAAAAATGCTGTTCTAGCCCAAAGTCTTGATTTCATGGAGAAGGAAATGAAGACCCCCATGAGATAAAGAATCATTTAAAGTTAACGCCTATTTATTTACTTTTAGAGAAAGGGAAAGGGAGGGAGAAAGAGGGAGAGAAACATCGATTGGTTGCCTCTCACACTGGGGACCGAACCCACAACCCAAGCATGTGTCCTGACTGGAAATTGAACCCATGGCCTTTTGCCCTGTGGGAACGGCGCCCAACCAACTGCGCCACACTGGTCAAGACCATCGCCTTCTTTTTTTTTTTTTAACCAGAACTAGGATGAGAACTTGGACTTTTCGTCCACTGGTTCAGGATCACGGCTTCCCGCTGGCCTTTGTTTAGGCATCTCCCCCTTTCTCTCCCTATATAAGGACGAGTTACCATGAGTAAGACGCTGTGATAGGTTGCGTATGTGGGTGTGCACACATCTGTCCGTGTGTCTGTGTGTGCCCAGGTGTTTGCTCACGTTACAAAGATGGCGAGGCAACGCTTCCATGTGCTTATCAACCCAGCGTCCTTTTCTTTCTGGGCTCATAGCTCGGATCTACTCTTCAGCTTCTTCATGGTTCCGTGGGACCACGTGACTAAATTATAACTCATAGAATATGGGCAGAAATGGTAAGAAATAAACACTCCAAGCCGTGCTCCACGCTCCCATCTTCCTCTGTCTGCCAGCTGGCTCCGATGGAGAAGAAAGGGCGGTCATGCTCCTCCCCAGGGGCCACCAGACAAGGTTTGGGGACACTTTGGCCTGTGATAGCTGGGAGGGAGGGATGGCAGCTGGGCTGCTGGTATCTACTGAGACAGGGATGTTGCTAAACATCTTCCCAGGCATGGGACAGCCCTCCAGAACACAGTCACCAGCCCCAGATGCCAAGGCTGAAACATTCTAATAAAGAGGACGCTGCCGAGAATGCTGCGGCCCTCGGGGATGGTGGGGCCACAGTACAGAAGGATCCCGTGTCTCCGAATCACAAGAAAAGAGGCGTCCCACCACACACCCACACTGAGTGTTCACTGAGTCCAACCCGAACTCCATTTGGTCCAGCCACTGACTGCCGTGAGCTGCTTGTTACAACAGCTGGCCCCTCACTCATACAGGTGGGCAGGGCACAGCCTCTGTCTTCAGCCTAGGAGTCCCCTCTTGTCCTGGATCAGATTCTTACCCTGACAACCTGGCAAAGACCATGACGGGGATATGGGAGGTTTGGGGAGTGAGTGGGAGAGGCGGAGCTCCATCTTTGTGCCTCGCCAATGGGGGATACTCTAGGGTTCCTTAAGTAATGCTGCCCTTTCCGCCTCTGGGTCTCCTCTAGATCTCGGACCTGTTTGGTCTTGGCGCTACCAGGATTAAACCAGTTACGATTTGGAAAGTGCCCGGCAGAGCACCTGGAGCGTGGCTGCTCAACAAATGCAAACTATCCCTGTCATCGTCATCACCATTGTCATCGTCACCACCACCGATGATGTTCCTCAGCCATGGGCATCACTGAGTCTGCGGGATGCTGGGGGGGAGGGGAGGGCAGGCAGGCAGATGCCCCCTGTGCCGAGAATGAAGGTTATCCTTGGGACTTGTTCGTAAACATCAACATGTAATAGGCACTATTAGCCATCTGCAAAGTAATCCAGCAGATGGCCTCATCTTCTTAACTGGGTCAAAATCCTCCATAATCGGGGCCCTGCTGCCCTCTTGGTTCTCAATCCCTGGTTAACATTTCCTTGACCTTACTCCCCACTCTCCTGCCTTTGGGGTTTTGCTCCTGCCCTTTGCCCTGCCCCGAGTGAGTTTCCTCTCTTCCTAGCTTCCCTCCCTGCCCCCCACCCATTGAGGCTTGGTCCAGTCTGGTTTAACACCCTTCTTCACTCTTACAGTACTCAGAACCAATCTCCATAAGTGTACTCACCAATTCTTAAAAGACTATAGTTATCACCCTGGCCAGGT
>NW_026527311.1:0-80498 GCF_022682495.2 Desmodus rotundus | reverse complement strand
CCAGTCTCCGCTGAACCACCCAAAAATGGAGTGTGACCGCTGCGACCTCAGTCCCCCAGAGCTCGAACCCCCACCTCTGCGAGGGAATCGGCGGCCTCCTGTCCTTGGCGTCCGCAAAAGGCATTCACCTGCGGTGAACCTGGGCCTCGGGCGAGCAGGGCCAGGCCCCATGGTAGGAGCCCGGGGGAGGCAATGGCAGCCTCTGCGGCCAGGCCTCGGGCTCTCCCCGGGGCTCTCTCGGGGCACGGGCACCCTCTCTCGTCTAGAGAGTGCCCACGCCGTCCCTTGACCCCCGGGAGACACCTGCTTCCCGTGATAAGAGGCCCCCGGCCTCCATGGAGCTTGGAACTCTGGGGCCGGGCGGCGGGTCACTGGGCTAAGTGGCTGGAAACGCGCAGACCCCTCCGTCCCGACCGCCCCACTGCGAAGATCCCCCTGTTCTTCCATCCGTAAGGGGGTCGCCCCTTACGGATGGAAGAACAGGGGGGATGCCCCCAGGAGATGGCATTTGTCAGAGCCGCAGCTGGCCGGTTTCGGGCCAAGACGCTGGGACCCGGCAGGTAGAGGGCAGGCAGCCCCACCACAAGCCTCCCTCGGGGCAATCGGGCCCCACCCTGGACATATCAGGCCTGCTTCACAGGGTCCCTGGGGTCCTGTCCGTGGAACTGGAAGCTCTCCCCGCCACCCAGAGGTCCGTTCCTTTTCCCGTGGACCACACTTGCCAGCGCGGTCTCCCACCCCGGCACAGGCAGAGTGCCAGGGAAGAACTAGGGACCCGGGGCCTGGGATGAGGGGCGCGCCAGGGTTCCGCGCCTGGTGGGCAGGGGCCGAGCGGGCCGGACCCACGCCCAGGGACCAAGTCTCCCGGGGGGACTCGGGCCTGAGACCTGCCTGGGGGGCTAAGGGTCTTTCTTGGCTCAAGAGGCCCCACCCTGCCCCGAGGCGGCAAACGTGCACCGAGACGCTTCTACTCTCTCAAGTCTGGGCTGGACTTCGCGAGAAGGGACTGTGTCCGCTGGGACCCGGGTCCCACAGGGCTCGAACCCCCCTCCCCGTGAAGGCGTCCGCGGCCTGTGGTCCTTGGGGTCCGCAAAAGGCATTCACCTGCGGAGAACCTGGGCCCACGTGAGCGGGACCAGGCCCCCACGGCAGGAGCCTAGGGAGGCCACTGGAGCCCACGGGGGCCAGGGCTGGGCATTTTCCCGGGTGCTCTCTCGGGTCCCGGGCGCCCTCTCTCGCTCCGGGGAGTGCCCACGCCGTCCCTTGACCCCCGCAGGACGCCTGCATCCCGCCATAAGCGGCCCACCTCCTCCACGGAGCTCGCACGCATGGGGCCGGGGTGCGAGCAACTGGCCTACGTGGCGGCAAACCCGCAGACCCCTCCGTCCCGTCCCCGCCACTTGCGAAGATCCCCCTGTTCTTCCATCCGTAAGGGGTCCCCCTTTACGGATGGAAGAACAGGGGGGAGGCGCCCAGGAGATGGCTTTTGTCCGAGCCGCGGCTGGGTGGTTTTCGGGCCAAGAGGCGGGGGCCGCGCAGGCGCAAGCAGGCCCCCCCACCACAAGCATCCCTCCGGGCAACGTGCCCCGCCTTGAGATATCAGGCCAGGTTCACACGGTCCCTGGGCTGGTGTCAGAGTTTACGGAAGCCCTCCCTGCCACCCAGAGGACCGAGCGTTTTCCCGTGGACCACACTTGCCAGCAGCTCTCCCACCCCCGCAGAAGGCAGAGTGCCAGGGAAGAACTAGGGACCTGGGGCCGGGAAGAGGGGGCCGGCCAAGGTTCCGCGCCAGGTGGAGCGGGGTCCCGGCGGGCGGGCGGGCGGGCGGGCGGGGACCCTCGTCCACGGGACCGGTTCTCCTGTGGGGAGTCTGGCCTGTGCCCCGCCCTGGGAGGCTAAGAGCCCTTGCTTCGCCTGCAACGCCCCCACCCTGCCACAAGGCGGCAGACTTGGACCCAGCCGCTTCAACCCTCCAGTCTCCGCTGAACCACCCAAAATGGAGTGTGACCGCTGCGACCTCAGTCCCCCAGAGCTCGAACCCCCACCTCTGCGAGGGAATCGGCGGCCTCCTGTCACTTGGCCGTCCGCAAAAGGCATTCACCTGCGGTGAACCTGGGCCTCGGGCGAGCAGGGCCAGGCCCCATGGTAGGAGCCCGGGGGAGGCAATGGCAGCCTCTGCGGCCAGGCCTCGGGCTCTCCCCGGGGCTCTCTCGGGGCACGGGCACCCTCTCTCGTCTAGAGAGTGCCCACGCCCGTCCCTTGACCCCCGGGAGACACTGCTTCCCGTGATAAGAGGCCCCCGGCCTCCATGGAGCTTGGAACTCTGGGTGCCGGGCGGCGGGTCACTGGGCTAAGTGGCTGGAAACGCGCAGACCCCTCCGTCCCGACCGCCCCACTGCGAAGATCCCCCTGTTCTTCCATCCGTAAGGGGGTCGCCCCTTACGGATGGAAGAACAGGGGGGATGCCCCCAGGAGATGGCATTTGTCAGAGCCGCAGCTGGCCGGTTTCGGGCCAAGACGCGGGACCCGGCAGGTAGAGGGCAGGCAGCCCCACCACAAGCCTCCCTCGGGGCAACGGGCCCCACCCTGGACATATCAGGCCTGCTTCACAGGGTCCCCTGGGGTCCTGTCCGTGGAACTGGAAGCTCTCCCCGCCACCCAGAGGTCCGTTCCTTTTCCCGTGGACCACACTTGCCAGCGCGTCTCCCACCCCGGCACAGGCAGAGTGCCAGGAAGAACTAGGGACCCGGGGCCTGGATGAGGGGCCGCGCCAGGGTTCCGCGCCTGGTGGGCAGGGGCCGAGCGGGCCGGACCCACGCCCAGGGACCAAGTCTCCCGGGGGGACTCGGGCCTGAGACCTGCCTGGGGGGCTAAGGGTCTTTCTTGGCTCAAGAGGCCCCACCCTGCCCCGAGGGCGGCAAACGTGCACCGAGACGCTTCTACTCTCTCAAGTCTGGGCTGGACTTCGCGAGAAGGGACTGTGTCCGCTGGGACCCGGGTCCCACAGGGCTCGAACCCCCCTCCCGTGAAGGCGTCCGCGGCCTGTGGTCCTTGAGTCCGCAAAAGGCATTCACTGCGGAGAACCTGGGCCCACGTGAGCGGGACCAGGCCCCACGGCAGGAGCCTAGGGAGGCCACTGGAGCCACGGGGGCCAGGGCTGGGCATTTTCCCGGGTGCTCTCTCGGGTCCCGGGCGCCCTCTCTCGCCCGGGGAGTGCCCACGCCGTCCCTTGACCCCCCGCAGGACGCCTGCATCCCGCCATAAGCGGCCCACCTCCTCCATGGAGCTCGGCACGCATGGGGCCGGGGTGCGAGCAACTGGCCTACGTGGCGGCAAACCCGCAGACCCCTCCGTCCCGTCCCCCGCCACTGCGAAGATCCCCCTGTTCTTCCATCCGTAAAGGGGTCCCCCTTTACGGATGGAAGAACAGGGGGGGAGGCGCCCAGGAGATGGCTTTTGTCCGAGCCGCGGCTGGGTGGTTTTCGGGCCAAGAGGCGGGGCCCGCGCAGGGCGCAAGCAGGCCCCCCCACCACAAGCATCCCTCCGGGCAACGTGCCCCGCCCTTGAGATATCAGGCCAGGTTCACAACGGTCCCTGGGCTGGTGTCAGAGTTAACGGAAGCCCTCCCTGCCACCCAGAGGACCGTGCGTTTTCCCGTGGACCACACTTGCCAGCAGCTCTCCCACCCCCGCAGAGGCAGAGTGCCAGGTGAAGAACTAGGGACCTGGGGCCGGGAAGAGGGGCCGGCCAAGGTTCCGCGACCAGGTGAGAGCGGGGTCCCGGCGGGCGGGCGGGCGGTGCGGGCGGGACCCTCGTCCACGGGACCGGTTCTCCTGTGGGGAGTCTGGCCTGTGCCCCGCCTGGGAGGCTAAGAGCCTTGCTTCGCCTGCAACGCCCCCACCCTGCCACAAGGCGGCAGACTTGGACCCAGCCGCTTCAACCCTCCAGTCTCCGCTGAACCACCCAAAAATGGAGTGTGACCGCTGCGACCTCAGTCCCCCAGAGCTCGAACCCCCACCTCTGCGAGGGAATCGGCGGCCTCCTGTCCTTGGCGTCCGCAAAAGGCATTCACCTGCGGTGAACCTGGGCCTCGGGCGAGCAGGGCCAGGCCCCATGGTAGGAGGCCCGGGGGAGGCAATGGCAGCCTCTGCGGCCAGGCCTCGGGCTCTCCCCGGGGCTCTCTCGGGGCACGGGCACCCTCTCTCGTCTAGAGAGTGCCCACGCCGTCCCTTGACCCCGGGAGACACCTGCTTCCCGTGATAAGAGGCCCCCGGCCTCCATGGAGCTTGGAACTCTGGGGCCGGGGCGGCGGGTCACTGGGCTAAGTGGCTGGAAACGCGCAGACCCCTCCGTCCCGACCGCCCCACTGCGAAGATCCCCCCTGTTCTTCCATCCGTAAGGGGGTCGCCCCTTACGGATGGAAGAACAGGGGGGATGCCCCCAGGAGATGGCATTTGTCAGAGCCGCAGCTGGCCGGTTTCGGGCCAAGACGCGGGACCCGGCAGGTAGAGGGCAGGCAGCCCCACCACAAGCCTCCCTCGGGGCAATGGGCCCCACCCTGGACATATCAGGCCTGCTTCACAGGGTCCCTGGGGTCCTGTCCGTGGAACTGGAAGCTCTCCCCGCCACCCAGAGGTCCGTTCCTTTTCCCGTGGACCACACTTGCCAGCGCGTCTCCCACCCCGGCACAGGCAGAGTGCCAGGGAAGAACTGGGACCCGGGGCCTGGATGAGGGGCGCGCCAGGGTTCCGCGCCTGGTGGGCAGGGGCCGAGCGGGCCGGACCCACGCCCAGGGACCAAGTCTCCCGGGGGACTCGGGCCTGAGGACCTGCCTGGGGGGCTAAGGGTCTTTCTTGGCTCAAAAGGCCCCACCCTGCCCCGAGGCGGCAAACGTGCACCGAGACGCTTTCTACTCTCTCAAGTCTGGGCTGGACTTCGCGAGAAGGGACTGTGTCCGCTGGGACCCGTGTCCCACAGGGCTCGAACCCCCTCCCCGTGAAGGCGTCCGCGGCCTGTGGTCCTTGGTGTCCGCAAAAGGCCATTCACCTGCGGAGAACCTGGGCCCACGTGAGCGGGACCAGGCCCCACGGCAGGAGCCTAGGGAGGCCACTGGAGCCACGGGGGCCAGGGCTGGGCATTTTCCCGGGTGCTCTCTCGGGTCCCGGGCGCCCTCTCTCGCCCGGGAGTGCCCACGCCGTCCCTTGACCCCCGCAGGACGCCTGCATCCCGCCATAAGCGGCCCACCTCCTCCACGGAGCTCGCACGCATGGGGCCGGGGTGCGAGCAACTGGCCTACGTGGCGGCAAACCCGCAGACCCCTCCGTCCCGTCCCGCCACTGCGAAGATCCCCCTGTTCTTCCATCCGTAAAGGGGTCCCCCTTTACGGATGGAAGAACAGGGGGGAGGCGCCCAGGAGATGGCTTTTGTCCGAGCCGCGGCTGGGTGGTTTTCGGGCCAAGAGGCGGGGCCGCGCAGGCGCAAGCAGGCCCCCCCACCACAAGCATCCCTCCGGGCAACGTGCCCGCCCTTGAGATATCAGGCCAGGTCACACGGTCCCTGGGCTGGTGTCAGAGTTAAACGGAAAGCCCTCCCTGCCACCCAGAGGACCGTGCGTTTTCCGTGGACCACACTTGCCAGCAGCTCTCCCACCCCCCGCAGAGGCAGAGTGCCAGGGAGAACTAGGACCTGGGGCCGGGAAGAGGGGCCGGCCAAAGGTTTCCGCGCCAGGTGGAGCGGGTCCCGGCGGGCGGGCTGGGCGGGCGGGCGGGACCCTCGTCCACGGACCGGTTCTCCTGTGGGGGAGTCTGGCCTGTGCCCCGCCTGGGAGGCTAAGAGCCTTGCTTCGCCTGCAACGCCCCCACCCTGCACAAGGCGGCAGACTTGGACCCAGCCGCTTCAACCCTCCAGTCTCCGCTGAACCACCCAAAAATGGAGTGTGACCGCTGCGACCTCAGTCCCCCAGAGCTCGAACCCCCACCTCTGCGAGGGAATCGGCGGCCTCCTGTCCTTGGCGTCCGCAAAAGGCATTCACCTGCGGTGAACCTGGGCCTCGGGCGAGCAGGGCCAGGCCCCATGGTAGGAGCCCGGGGGAGGCAATGGCAGCCTCTGCGGCCAGGCCTCGGGCTCTCCCCGGGGCTCTCTCGGGGCACGGGCACCCTCTCTCGTCTAGAGAGTGCCCACGCCGTCCCTTGACCCCCGGGAGACACCTGCTTCCCGTGATAAGAGGCCCCCGGCCTCCATGGAGCTTGGAACTCTGGGGCCGGGCGGCGGGTCACGGGCTAAGTGGCTGGAAACGCGCAGACCCCTCCGTCCCGACCGCCCCACTGCGAAGATCCCCCTGTTCTTCCATCCGTAAGGGGGTCGCCCCTTACGGATGGAAGAACAGGGGGGATGCCCCCAGGAGATGGCATTTTGTCAGAGCCGCAGCTGGCCGGTTTCGGGCCAAGACGCGGGACCCGGCAGGTAGAGGGCAGGCAGCCCCCACCACAAGCCTCCCTCGGGGCAACGGGCCCCCACCCTGGACATATCAGGCCTGCTTCACAGGGTCCCTGGGGTCCTGTCCGTGGAACTGGAAGCTCTCCCCGCCACCCAGAGGTCCGTTCCTTTTCCCGTGGACCACACTTGCCAGCGCGTCTCCCACCCCGGCACAGGCAGAGTGCCAGGGAAGAACTAGGGACCCGGGGCCTGGATGAGGGGCGCGCCAGGGTTCCGCGCCTGGTGGGCCAGGGGCCGAGCGGGCCGGACCCACGCCCAGGGACCAAGTCTCCCGGGGGGACTCGGCCTGAGACCTGCCTGGGGGGCTAAGGGTCTTTCTTGGCTCAAAAGGCCCCACCCTGCCCCGAGGCGGCAAACGTGCACCGAGACGCTTCTACTCTCTCAAGTCTGGGCTGGACTTCGCGAGAAGGGACTGTGTCCGCTGGGACCCGGGTCCCACAGGGCTCGAACCCCCCTCCCCGTGAAGGCGTCCGCGGCCTGTGGTCCTTGGTGTCCGCAAAAGGCCATTCACCTGCGGAGAACCTGGGCCCACGTGAGCGGGACCAGGCCCCACGGCAGGAGCCTAGGGAGGCCACTGGAGCCACGGGGGCCAGGGCTGGGCATTTTCCCGGGTGCTCTCTCGGGGTCCCGGGCGCCCTCTCTCGCCCGGGGAGTGCCCACGCCGTCCCTTGACCCCCGCAGGACGCCTGCATCCCGCCATAAGCGGCCCACCTCCTCCACGGAGCTCGCACGCATGGGGCCGGGGTGCGAGCAACTGGCCTACGTGGCGGCAAAACCCGCAGACCCCTCCGTCCCGTCCCCGCCACTGCGAAGATCCCCCTGTTCTTCCATCCGTAAAGGGGTCCCCCTTTACGGATGGAAGAACAGGGGGGAGGCGCCCAGGAGATGGCTTTTGTCCGAGCCGCGGCTGGGGTGGTTTTCGGGCCAAGAGGCGGGGCCGCGCAGGCGCAAGCAGGCCCCCCCACCACAAGCATCCCTCCGGGCAACGTGCCCCGCCCTTGAGATATCAGGCCAGGTTCACACGGTCCCTGGGCTGGTGTCAGAGTTAACGGAAGCCTCCCCTGCCACCCAGAGGACCGTGCGTTTTCCCGTGGACCACACTTGCCAGCAGCTCTCCCACCCCCGCAGAGGCAGAGTGCCAGGGAAGAACTAGGGACCTGGGGCCGGGAAGAGGGGCCGGCCAAGGTCCGCGCCAGGTGGAGCGGGTCGGCGGCCGGCGGGCGGTCGGGCGGGCGGGCGGGACCCTCGTCCACGGACCGGTTCTCCTGTGGGGAGTCTGGCCTGTGCCCCGCCTGGGAGGCTAAGAGCCTTGCTTCGCCTGCAACGCCCCCACCCTGCCACAAGGCGGCAGACTTGGACCCAGCCGCTTCAACCCTCCAGTCTCCGCTGAACCACCCAAAAATGGAGTGTGACCCGCTGCGACCTCAGTCCCCCAGAGCTCGAACCCCCACCTCTGCGAGGGAATCGGCGGCCTCCTGTCCTTGGCGTCCGCAAAAGGCATTCACCTGCGGTGAACCTGGGCCTCGGGCGAGCAGGGCCAGGCCCCATGGTAGGAGCCCGGGGGGAGGCAATGGCAGCCTCTGCGGCCAGGCCTCGGGCTCTCCCCGGGGCTCTCTCGGGGCACGGGCACCCTCTCTCGTCTAGAGAGTGCCCACGCCGTCCCTTGACCCCCGGGAGACACCTGCTTCCCGTGATAAGAGGCCCCCGGCCTCCATGGAGCTTGGAACTCTGGGTGGCCGGGCGGCGGGTCACTGGGCTAAGTGGCTGGAAACGCGCAGACCCCTCCGTCCCGACCGCCCCACTGCGAAGATCCCCCTGTTCTTCCATCCGTAAGGGGGTCGCCCCTTACGGATGGAAGAACAGGGGGGATGCCCCCAGGAGATGGCATTTGTCAGAGCCGCAGCTGGCCGGTTTCGGGCCAAGACGCGGGACCCCGGCAGGTAGAGGGCAGGCAGCCCCACCACAAGCCTCCCTCGGGGCAACGGGCCCCACCCTGGACATATCAGGCCTGCTTCACAGGGTCCCTGGGGTCCTGTCCGTGGAACTGGAAGCTCTCCCCCGCCACCCAGAGGTCCGTTCCTTTTCCCGTGGACCACACTTGCCAGCGCGTCTCCCACCCCGGCACAGGCAGAGTGCCAGGGGAAGAACTAGGGACCCGGGGCCTGGATGAGGGGCGCGCCAGGGTTCCGCGCCTGGTGGGCAGGGGCCGAGCGGGCCGGACCCACGCCCAGGGACCAAGTCTCCCGGGGGGACTCGGGCCTGAGACCTGCCTGGGGGGCTAAGGGTCTTTCTTGGCTCAAGAGGCCCCACCCTGCCCGAGGCGGCAAACGTGCACCGAGACGCTTCTACTCTCTCAAGTCTGGGCTGGACTTCGCGAGAAGGGACTGTGTCCGCTGGGACCCGGGTCCCACAGGGCTCGAACCCCCCTCCCCGTGAAGGCGTCCGCGGCCTGTGGTCCTTGGTGTCCGCAAAAGGCATTCACCTGCGGAGACCTGGGCCCACGTGAGCGGGACCAGGCCCCACGGCAGGAGCCTAGGGAGGCCACTGGAGCCACGGGGGCCAGGGCTGGGCATTTTCCCGGGTGCTCTCTCGGGTCCCGGCGGCCCTCTCTCGCCCGGGGAGTGCCCACGCCGTCCCTTGACCCCCGCAGGACGCCTGCATCCCGCCATAAGCGGCCCACCTCCTCCACGGAGCTCGCACGCATGGGGCCGGGGTGCGAGCAACTGGCCTACGTGGCGGCAAACCCGCAGACCCCTCCGTCCCGTCCCCGCCACTGCGAAGATCCCCCTGTTCTTCCATCCGTAAAGGGGTCCCCCTTTACGGATGGAAGAACAGGGGGGAGGCGCCCAGGAGATGGCTTTTGTCCGAGCCGCGGCTGGGTGGTTTTCGGGCCAAGAGGCGGGGCCGCGCAGGCGCAAGCAGGCCCCCCCACCACAAGCATCCCTCGGGCAACCGTTGCCCCGCCCTTGAGATATCAGGCCAGGTTCACACGGTCCCTGGGCTGGTGTCAGAGTTAACGGAAGCCCTCCCTGCCACCCAGAGGGACCGTGCGTTTTCCCGTGGACCACACTTGCCAGCAGCTCTCCCACCCCCGCAGAGGCAGAGTGCCAGGGAAGAACTAGGGACCTGGGGCCGGGAAGAGGGGCCGGCCAAGGTTCCGCGCCAGGTGGAGCGGGGTCCCGGCGGGGCTGGCGGTGCGGGCGGGCGGGACCCTCGTCCACGGACCGGTTCTCCTGTGGGGGAGTCTGGCCTGTGCCCCGCCTGGGAGGCTAGAGCTTGCTTCGCACTGCAACGCCCCCACCCTGCCACAAGGCGGCAGACTTGGACCCAGCCGCTTCAACCCTCCAGTCTCCGCTGAACACCAACCAAAAATGGAGTGTGACCGCTGCGACCTCAGTCCCCCAGAGCTCGAACCCCCCACCTCTGCGAGGGAATCGGCGGCCTCCTGTCCTTGGCGTCCGCAAAAGGCATTCACCTGCGGTGAACCTGGGCCTCGGGCGAGCAGGGCCAGGCCCCATGGTAGGAGCCCGGGGGAGGCAATGGCAGCCTCTGCGGCCAGGCTCGGGCTCTCCCCGGGGCTCTCTCGGGGCACGGGCACCCTCTCTCGTCTAGAGAGTGCCCACGCCGTCCCTTGACCCCCGGGAGACACCTGCTTCCCGTGATAAGAGGCCCCCGGCCTCCATGGAGCTTGGAACTCTGGGGCCGGGCGGCGGGTCACTGGGCTAAGTGGCTGGAAACGCGCAGACCCCTCCGTCCCGACCGCCCCACTGCGAAGATCCCCCTGTTCTTCCATCCGTAAGGGGGTCGCCCCTTACGGATGGAAGAACAGGGGGATGCCCCCAGGAGATGGCATTTGTCAGAGCCGCAGCTGGCCGGTTTCGGGCCAAGACGCGGGACCCGGCAGGTAAGAGGGCAGGCAGCCCCACCACAAGCCTCCCTCGGGGCAACGGGCCCCACCCTGGACATATCAGGCCGCTTCACAGGGTCCCTGGGGTCCTGTCCGTGGAACTGGAAGCTCTCCCCGCCACCCAGAGGTCCGTTCTTTTCCCGTGGACCACACTTGCCAGCGCGTCTCCCACCCCGGCACAGGCAGAGTGCCAGGGAAGAACTAGGGACCCGGGGCCTGGATGAGGGGCGCGCCAGGGTTCCGCGCCTGGTGGGCAGGGGCCGAGCGGGCCGGACCCACGCCCAGGGACCAAGTCTCCCGGGGGACTCGGGCCTGAGACCTGCCTGGGGGGCTAAGGGTCTTTCTTGGCTCAAGAGGCCCCACCCTGCCACCGAGGCGGCAAACGTGCACCGAGACGCTTCTACTCTCTCAAGTCTGGGCTGGACTTCGCGAGAAGGGACTGTGTCCGCTGGGACCCGGGTCCCACAGGGCTCGAACCCCCCTCCCCGTGAAGGCGTCCGCGGCCTGTGGTCCTTGGTGTCCGCAAAAGGCATTCACCTGCGGAGAACCTGGGCCCCACGTGAGCGGGACCAGGCCCCCACGGCAGGAGCCTAGGGAGGCCACTGGAGCCTACGGGGGCCAGGGCTGGGCATTTTCCCGGGTGCTCTCATCGGGTCCCGGGCGCCCTCTCTCGCCCGGGGAGTGCCCACGCCGTCCCTTGACCCCCGCAGGACGCCTGCATCCCGCCATAAGCGGCCCACCTCCTCCACGGAGCTCGCACGCATGGGGCCGGGGTGCGAGCAACTGGCCTACGTGGCGGCAAACCCGCAGACCCCTCCGTCCCGTCCCCGCCACTGCGAAGATCCCCCTGTTCTTCCATCCGTAAAGGGGTCCCCCTTTACGGATGGAAGAACAGGGGGGAGGCGCCCAGGAGATGGCTTTTGTCCGAGCCGCGGCTGGGTGGTTTTTCGGGCCAAGAGGCGGGGCCGCGCAGGCGCAAGCAGGCCCCCCCACCACAAGCATCCCTCCGGGCAACGTGCCCCGCCCTTGAGATATCAGGCCAGGTTCACACGGTCCCTGGGCTGGTGTCAGAGTTAACGGAAGCCCTCCCTGCCACCCAGAGGACCGTGCGTTTTCCCGTGGACCACACTTGCCAGCAGCTCTCCCACCCCCGCAGAGGCAGAGTGCCAGGGAAGAACTAGGGACCTGGGGCCGGGAAGAGGGGCCGGCCAAGGTTCCGCGCCAGGTGGAGCGGGTCCCGGCGGGCGGGCGGGCGGGCGGGCGGGACCCTCGTCCACGGACCGGTTCTCCTGTGGGGAGTCTGGCCTGTGCCCCGCCTGGGAGGCTAAGAGCCTTGCTTCGCCTGCAACGCCCCCACCCTGCCACAAGGCGGCAGACTTGGACCCAGCCGCTTCAACCCTCCAGTCTCCGCTGAACCACCCAAAAATGGAGTGTGACCGCTGCGACCTCAGTCCCCCAGAGCTCGAACCCCCACCTCTGCGAGGGAATCGGCGGCCTCCTGTCCTTGGCGTCCGCAAAAGGCATTCACCTGCGGTGAACCTGGGCCTCGGGCGAGCAGGGCCAGGCCCCATGGTAGGAGCCCGGGGGAGGCAATGGCAGCCTCTGCGGCCAGGCCTCGGGCTCTCCCCGGGGCTCTCTCGGGGCACGGGCACCCTCTCTCGTCTAGAGAGTGCCCACGCCGTCCCTTGACCCCCGGGAGACACCTGCTTCCCGTGATAAGAGGCCCCCGGCCTCCATGGAGCTTGGAACTCTGGGGCCGGGCGGCGGGTCACTGGGCTAAGTGGCTGGAAACGCGCAGACCCCTCCGTCCCGACCGCCCCACTGCGAAGATCCCCCTGTTCTTCCATCCGTAAGGGGGTCGCCCCTTACGGATGAAGAACAGGGGGGATGCCCCCAGGAGATGGCATTTGTCAGAGCCGCAGCTGGCCGGTTTCGGGCCAAGACGCGGGACCCGGCAGGTAGAGGGCAGGCAGCCCCACCACAAGCCTCCCTCGGGCAACGGGCCCACCCTGGACATATCAGGCCTGCTTCACAGGGGTCCCTGGGGTCCTGTCCGTGGAACTGGAAGCTCTCCCCGCCACCCAGAGGTCCGTTCCTTTTCCCGTGGACCACACTTGCCAGCGCGTCTCCACCCCGGCACAGGCAGAGTGCCAGGGAAGAACTAGGGACCCGGGGCCTGGATGAGGGGCGCGCCAGGGTTCCGCGCCTGGTGGGCAGGGGTCCGAGCGGGCCCGGACCCACGCCCAGGGACCAAGTCTCCCGGGGGGACTCGGGCCTGAGACCTGCCTGGGGGGCTAAGGGTCTTTCTTGGCTCAAGAGGCCCCACCCTGCCCCGAGGCGGCAAACGTGCACCGAGACGCTTCTACTCTCTCAAGTCTGGGCTGGACTTCGCGAGAAGGGACTGTGTCCGCTGGGAACCACGGGTCCCACAGGGCTCGAACCCCCCTCCCCGTGAAGGCGTCCGCGGCCTGTGGTCCTTGGTGTCCGCAAAAGGCATTCACCTGCGGAGAACCTGGGCCCACGTGAGCGGGACCAGGCCCCACGGCAGGAGCCTAGGGAGGCCACTGGAGCCACGGGGGCCAGGGCTGGGCATTTTCCCGGGTGCTCTCTCGGGTCCCGGGCGCCCTCTCTTCGCCCGGGGAGTGCCCACGCCGTCCCTTGACCCCCGCAGGACGCCTGCATCCCGCCATAAGCGGCCCACCTCCTCCACGGAGCTCGCACGCATGGGGCCGGGGTGCGAGCAACTGGCCTACGTGGCGGCAAACCCGCAGACCCCTCCGTCCCGTCCCCGCCACTGCGAAGATCCCCCTGTTCTTCCATCCGTAAAGGGGTCCCCCTTTAACGGATGGAAGAACAGGGGGAGGCGCCCAGGAGATGGCTTTTGTCCGAGCCGCGGCTGGGTGGTTTTTCGGGCCAAGAGGCGGGGCCGCGCAGGCGCAAGCAGGCCCCCCCACCACAAGCATCCCTCCGGGCAACGTGCCCCGCCCTTGAGATATCAGGCCAGGTTCACACGGTCCCTGGGCTGGTGTCAGAGTTAACGGAAGCCCTCCCTGCCACCCAGAGGACCGTGCGTTTTCCCGTGGACCACACTTGCCAGCAGCTCTCCCACCCCCGCAGAGGCAGAGTGCCAGGGAAGAACTAGGGACCTGGGGCCGGGAAGAGGGGCCGGCCAAGGTTCCGCGCCAGGTGGAGCGGGTCCCGGCGGGCGGGCGGGCGGTGCGGGCGGGACCCTCGTCCACGGACCGGTTCTCCTGTGGGGAGTCTGGCCTGTGCCCCGCCTGGGAGGCTAAGAGCCTTGCTTCGCCTGCAACGCCCCCACCCTGCCACAAGGCGGCAGACTTGGACCCAGCCGCTTCAACCCTCCAGTCTCCGCTGAACCACCCAAAAATGGAGTGTGACCGCTGCGACCTCAGTCCCCCAGAGCTCGAACCCCCACCTCTGCGAGGGAATCGGCGGCCTCCTGTCCTTGGCGTCCGCAAAAGGCATTCACCTGCGGTGAACCTGGGCCTCGGGCGAGCAGGGCCAGGCCCCATGGTAGGAGCCCGGGGGAGGCAATGGCAGCCTCTGCGGCCAGGCCTCGGGCTCTCCCCGGGGCTCTCTCGGGGCACGGGCACCCTCTCTCGTCTAGAGAGTGCCCACGCCGTCCCTTGACCCCCGGGAGACACCTGCTTCCCGTGATAAGAGGCCCCCGGCCTCCATGGAGCTTGGAACTCTGGGGCCGGGCGGCGGGTCACTGGGCTAAGTGGCTGGAAACGCGCAGACCCCTCCGTCCCGACCGCCCCACTGCGAAGATCCCCCTGTTCTTCCATCCGTAAGGGGGTCGCCCCTTACGGATGGAAGAACAGGGGGGATGCCCCCAGGAGATGGCATTTGTCAGAGCCGCAGCTGGCCGGTTTCGGGCCAAGACGCGGGACCCGGCAGGTAGAGGGCAGGCAGCCCCACCACAAGCCTCCCTCGGGGCAACGGGCCCCACCCTGGACATATCAGGCCTGCTTCACAGGGTCCCTGGGGTCCTGTCCGTGGAACTGGAAGCTCTCCCCGCCACCCAGAGGTCCGTTCCTTTTCCCGTGGACCACACTTGCCAGCGCGTCTCCCACCCCGGCACAGGCAGAGTGCCAGGGAAGAACTAGGGACCCGGGGCCTGGATGAGGGGCGCGCCAGGGTTCCGCGCCTGGTGGGCAGGGGCCGAGCGGGCCGGACCCACGCCCAGGGACCAAGTCTCCCGGGGGGACTCGGGCCTGAGACCTGCCTGGGGGGCTAAGGGTCTTTCTTGGCTCAAGAGGCCCCACCCTGCCCCGAGGCGGCAAACGTGCACCGAGACGCTTCTACTCTCTCAAGTCTGGGCTGGACTTCGCGAGAAGGGACTGTGTCCGCTGGGACCCGGGTCCCACAGGGCTCGAACCCCCCTCCCCGTGAAGGCGTCCGCGGCCTGTGGTCCTTGGTGTCCGCAAAAGGCATTCACCTGCGGAGAACCTGGGCCCACGTGAGCGGGACCAGGCCCCACGGCAGGAGCCTAGGGAGGCCACTGGAGCCACGGGGGCCAGGGCTGGGCATTTTCCCGGGTGCTCTCTCGGGTCCCGGGCGCCCTCTCTCGCCCGGGGAGTGCCCACGCCGTCCCTTGACCCCCGCAGGACGCCTGCATCCCGCCATAAGCGGCCCACCTCCTCCACGGAGCTCGCACGCATGGGGCCGGGGTGCGAGCAACTGGCCTACGTGGCGGCAAACCCGCAGACCCCTCCGTCCCGTCCCCGCCACTGCGAAGATCCCCCTGTTCTTCCATCCGTAAAGGGGTCCCCCTTTACGGATGGAAGAACAGGGGGGAGGCGCCCAGGAGATGGCTTTTGTCCGAGCCGCGGCTGGGTGGTTTTCGGGCCAAGAGGCGGGGCCGCGCAGGCGCAAGCAGGCCCCCCCACCACAAGCATCCCTCCGGGCAACGTGCCCCGCCCTTGAGATATCAGGCCAGGTTCACACGGTCCCTGGGCTGGTGTCAGAGTTAACGGAAGCCCTCCCTGCCACCCAGAGGACCGTGCGTTTTCCCGTGGACCACACTTGCCAGCAGCTCTCCCACCCCCGCAGAGGCAGAGTGCCAGGGAAGAACTAGGGACCTGGGGCCGGGAAGAGGGGCCGGCCAAGGTTCCGCGCCAGGTGGAGCGGGTCCCGGCGGGCGGGCGGGCGGGGCGGGCGGGACCCTCGTCCACGGACCGGTTCTCCTGTGGGGGGTCTGGCCTGTGCCCCGCCTGGGAGGCTAAGAGCCTTGCTTCGCCTGCAACGCCCCCACCCTGCCACAAGGCGGCAGACTTGGACCCAGCCGCTTCAACCCTCCAGTCTCCGCTGAACCACCCAAAAATGGAGTGTGACCGCTGCGACCTCAGTCCCCCAGAGCTCGAACCCCCACCTCTGCGAGGGAATCGGCGGCCTCCTGTCCTTGGCGTCCGCAAAAGGCATTCACCTGCGGTGAACCTGGGCCTCGGGCGAGCAGGGCCAGGCCCCATGGTAGGAGCCCGGGGGAGGCAATGGCAGCCTCTGCGGCCAGGCCTCGGGCTCTCCCCGGGGCTCTCTCGGGGCACGGGCACCCTCTCTCGTCTAGAGAGTGCCCACGCCGTCCCTTGACCCCCGGGAGACACCTGCTTCCCGTGATAAGAGGCCCCCGGCCTCCATGGAGCTTGGAACTCTGGGGCCGGGCGGCGGGTCACTGGGCTAAGTGGCTGGAAACGCGCAGACCCCTCCGTCCCGACCGCCCCACTGCGAAGATCCCCCTGTTCTTCCATCCGTAAGGGGGTCGCCCCTTACGGATGGAAGAACAGGGGGGATGCCCCCAGGAGATGGCATTTGTCAGAGCCGCAGCTGGCCGGTTTCGGGCCAAGACGCGGGACCCGGCAGGTAGAGGGCAGGCAGCCCCACCACAAGCCTCCCTCGGGGCAACGGGCCCCACCCTGGACATATCAGGCCTGCTTCACAGGGTCCCTGGGGTCCTGTCCGTGGAACTGGAAGCTCTCCCCGCCACCCAGAGGTCCGTTCCTTTTCCCGTGGACCACACTTGCCAGCGCGTCTCCCACCCCGGCACAGGCAGAGTGCCAGGGAAGAACTAGGGACCCGGGGCCTGGATGAGGGGCGCGCCAGGGTTCCGCGCCTGGTGGGCAGGGGCCGAGCGGGCCGGACCCACGCCCAGGGACCAAGTCTCCCGGGGGGACTCGGGCCTGAGACCTGCCTGGGGGGCTAAGGGTCTTTCTTGGCTCAAGAGGCCCCACCCTGCCCCGAGGCGGCAAACGTGCACCGAGACGCTTCTACTCTCTCAAGTCTGGGCTGGACTTCGCGAGAAGGGACTGTGTCCGCTGGGACCCGGGTCCCACAGGGCTCGAACCCCCCTCCCCGTGAAGGCGTCCGCGGCCTGTGGTCCTTGGTGTCCGCAAAAGGCATTCACCTGCGGAGAACCTGGGCCCACGTGAGCGGGACCAGGCCCCACGGCAGGAGCCTAGGGAGGCCACTGGAGCCACGGGGGCCAGGGCTGGGCATTTTCCCGGGTGCTCTCTCGGGTCCCGGGCGCCCTCTCTCGCCCGGGGAGTGCCCACGCCGTCCCTTGACCCCCGCAGGACGCCTGCATCCCGCCATAAGCGGCCCACCTCCTCCACGGAGCTCGCACGCATGGGGCCGGGGTGCGAGCAACTGGCCTACGTGGCGGCAAACCCGCAGACCCCTCCGTCCCGTCCCCGCCACTGCGAAGATCCCCCTGTTCTTCCATCCGTAAAGGGGTCCCCCTTTACGGATGGAAGAACAGGGGGGAGGCGCCCAGGAGATGGCTTTTGTCCGAGCCGCGGCTGGGTGGTTTTCGGGCCAAGAGGCGGGGCCGCGCAGGCGCAAGCAGGCCCCCCCACCACAAGCATCCCTCCGGGCAACGTGCCCCGCCCTTGAGATATCAGGCCAGGTTCACACGGTCCCTGGGCTGGTGTCAGAGTTAACGGAAGCCCTCCCTGCCACCCAGAGGACCGTGCGTTTTCCCGTGGACCACACTTGCCAGCAGCTCTCCCACCCCCGCAGAGGCAGAGTGCCAGGGAAGAACTAGGGACCTGGGGCCGGGAAGAGGGGCCGGCCAAGGTTCCGCGCCAGGTGGAGCGGGTCCCGGCGGGCGGGCGGGCGGGCGGGCGGGACCCTCGTCCACGGACCGGTTCTCCTGTGGGGGGTCTGGCCTGTGCCCCGCCTGGGAGGCTAAGAGCCTTGCTTCGCCTGCAACGCCCCCACCCTGCCACAAGGCGGCAGACTTGGACCCAGCCGCTTCAACCCTCCAGTCTCCGCTGAACCACCCAAAAATGGAGTGTGACCGCTGCGACCTCAGTCCCCCAGAGCTCGAACCCCCACCTCTGCGAGGGAATCGGCGGCCTCCTGTCCTTGGCGTCCGCAAAAGGCATTCACCTGCGGTGAACCTGGGCCTCGGGCGAGCAGGGCCAGGCCCCATGGTAGGAGCCCGGGGGAGGCAATGGCAGCCTCTGCGGCCAGGCCTCGGGCTCTCCCCGGGGCTCTCTCGGGGCACGGGCACCCTCTCTCGTCTAGAGAGTGCCCACGCCGTCCCTTGACCCCCGGGAGACACCTGCTTCCCGTGATAAGAGGCCCCCGGCCTCCATGGAGCTTGGAACTCTGGGGCCGGGCGGCGGGTCACTGGGCTAAGTGGCTGGAAACGCGCAGACCCCTCCGTCCCGACCGCCCCACTGCGAAGATCCCCCTGTTCTTCCATCCGTAAGGGGGTCGCCCCTTACGGATGGAAGAACAGGGGGGATGCCCCCAGGAGATGGCATTTGTCAGAGCCGCAGCTGGCCGGTTTCGGGCCAAGACGCGGGACCCGGCAGGTAGAGGGCAGGCAGCCCCACCACAAGCCTCCCTCGGGGCAACGGGCCCCACCCTGGACATATCAGGCCTGCTTCACAGGGTCCCTGGGGTCCTGTCCGTGGAACTGGAAGCTCTCCCCGCCACCCAGAGGTCCGTTCCTTTTCCCGTGGACCACACTTGCCAGCGCGTCTCCCACCCCGGCACAGGCAGAGTGCCAGGGAAGAACTAGGGACCCGGGGCCTGGATGAGGGGCGCGCCAGGGTTCCGCGCCTGGTGGGCAGGGGCCGAGCGGGCCGGACCCACGCCCAGGGACCAAGTCTCCCGGGGGGACTCGGGCCTGAGACCTGCCTGGGGGGCTAAGGGTCTTTCTTGGCTCAAGAGGCCCCACCCTGCCCCGAGGCGGCAAACGTGCACCGAGACGCTTCTACTCTCTCAAGTCTGGGCTGGACTTCGCGAGAAGGGACTGTGTCCGCTGGGACCCGGGTCCCACAGGGCTCGAACCCCCCTCCCCGTGAAGGCGTCCGCGGCCTGTGGTCCTTGGTGTCCGCAAAAGGCATTCACCTGCGGAGAACCTGGGCCCACGTGAGCGGGACCAGGCCCCACGGCAGGAGCCTAGGGAGGCCACTGGAGCCACGGGGGCCAGGGCTGGGCATTTTCCCGGGTGCTCTCTCGGGTCCCGGGCGCCCTCTCTCGCCCGGGGAGTGCCCACGCCGTCCCTTGACCCCCGCAGGACGCCTGCATCCCGCCATAAGCGGCCCACCTCCTCCACGGAGCTCGCACGCATGGGGCCGGGGTGCGAGCAACTGGCCTACGTGGCGGCAAACCCGCAGACCCCTCCGTCCCGTCCCCGCCACTGCGAAGATCCCCCTGTTCTTCCATCCGTAAAGGGGTCCCCCTTTACGGATGGAAGAACAGGGGGGAGGCGCCCAGGAGATGGCTTTTGTCCGAGCCGCGGCTGGGTGGTTTTCGGGCCAAGAGGCGGGGCCGCGCAGGCGCAAGCAGGCCCCCCCACCACAAGCATCCCTCCGGGCAACGTGCCCCGCCCTTGAGATATCAGGCCAGGTTCACACGGTCCCTGGGCTGGTGTCAGAGTTAACGGAAGCCCTCCCTGCCACCCAGAGGACCGTGCGTTTTCCCGTGGACCACACTTGCCAGCAGCTCTCCCACCCCCGCAGAGGCAGAGTGCCAGGGAAGAACTAGGGACCTGGGGCCGGGAAGAGGGGCCGGCCAAGGTTCCGCGCCAGGTGGAGCGGGTCCCGGCGGGCGGGCGGGCGGGCGGGCGGGACCCTCGTCCACGGACCGGTTCTCCTGTGGGGAGTCTGGCCTGTGCCCCGCCTGGGAGGCTAAGAGCCTTGCTTCGCCTGCAACGCCCCCACCCTGCCACAAGGCGGCAGACTTGGACCCAGCCGCTTCAACCCTCCAGTCTCCGCTGAACCACCCAAAAATGGAGTGTGACCGCTGCGACCTCAGTCCCCCAGAGCTCGAACCCCCACCTCTGCGAGGGAATCGGCGGCCTCCTGTCCTTGGCGTCCGCAAAAGGCATTCACCTGCGGTGAACCTGGGCCTCGGGCGAGCAGGGCCAGGCCCCATGGTAGGAGCCCGGGGGAGGCAATGGCAGCCTCTGCGGCCAGGCCTCGGGCTCTCCCCGGGGCTCTCTCGGGGCACGGGCACCCTCTCTCGTCTAGAGAGTGCCCACGCCGTCCCTTGACCCCCGGGAGACACCTGCTTCCCGTGATAAGAGGCCCCCGGCCTCCATGGAGCTTGGAACTCTGGGGCCGGGCGGCGGGTCACTGGGCTAAGTGGCTGGAAACGCGCAGACCCCTCCGTCCCGACCGCCCCACTGCGAAGATCCCCCTGTTCTTCCATCCGTAAGGGGGTCGCCCCTTACGGATGGAAGAACAGGGGGGATGCCCCCAGGAGATGGCATTTGTCAGAGCCGCAGCTGGCCGGTTTCGGGCCAAGACGCGGGACCCGGCAGGTAGAGGGCAGGCAGCCCCACCACAAGCCTCCCTCGGGGCAACGGGCCCCACCCTGGACATATCAGGCCTGCTTCACAGGGTCCCTGGGGTCCTGTCCGTGGAACTGGAAGCTCTCCCCGCCACCCAGAGGTCCGTTCCTTTTCCCGTGGACCACACTTGCCAGCGCGTCTCCCACCCCGGCACAGGCAGAGTGCCAGGGAAGAACTAGGGACCCGGGGCCTGGATGAGGGGCGCGCCAGGGTTCCGCGCCTGGTGGGCAGGGGCCGAGCGGGCCGGACCCACGCCCAGGGACCAAGTCTCCCGGGGGGACTCGGGCCTGAGACCTGCCTGGGGGGCTAAGGGTCTTTCTTGGCTCAAGAGGCCCCACCCTGCCCCGAGGCGGCAAACGTGCACCGAGACGCTTCTACTCTCTCAAGTCTGGGCTGGACTTCGCGAGAAGGGACTGTGTCCGCTGGGACCCGGGTCCCACAGGGCTCGAACCCCCCTCCCCGTGAAGGCGTCCGCGGCCTGTGGTCCTTGGTGTCCGCAAAAGGCATTCACCTGCGGAGAACCTGGGCCCACGTGAGCGGGACCAGGCCCCACGGCAGGAGCCTAGGGAGGCCACTGGAGCCACGGGGGCCAGGGCTGGGCATTTTCCCGGGTGCTCTCTCGGGTCCCGGGCGCCCTCTCTCGCCCGGGGAGTGCCCACGCCGTCCCTTGACCCCCGCAGGACGCCTGCATCCCGCCATAAGCGGCCCACCTCCTCCACGGAGCTCGCACGCATGGGGCCGGGGTGCGAGCAACTGGCCTACGTGGCGGCAAACCCGCAGACCCCTCCGTCCCGTCCCCGCCACTGCGAAGATCCCCCTGTTCTTCCATCCGTAAAGGGGTCCCCCTTTACGGATGGAAGAACAGGGGGGAGGCGCCCAGGAGATGGCTTTTGTCCGAGCCGCGGCTGGGTGGTTTTCGGGCCAAGAGGCGGGGCCGCGCAGGCGCAAGCAGGCCCCCCCACCACAAGCATCCCTCCGGGCAACGTGCCCCGCCCTTGAGATATCAGGCCAGGTTCACACGGTCCCCGGGCTGGTGTCAGAGTTAACGGAAGCCCTCCCTGCCACCCAGAGGACCGTGCGTTTTCCCGTGGACCACACTTGCCAGCAGCTCTCCCACCCCCGCAGAGGCAGAGTGCCAGGGAAGAACTAGGGACCTGGGGCCGGGAAGAGGGGCCGGCCAAGGTTCCGCGCCAGGTGGAGCGGGTCCCGGCGGGCGGGCGGGCGGGCGGGCGGGACCCTCGTCCACGGACCGGTTCTCCTGTGGGGAGTCTGGCCTGTGCCCCGCCTGGGAGGCTAAGAGCCTTGCTTCGCCTGCAACGCCCCCACCCTGCCACAAGGCGGCAGACTTGGACCCAGCCGCTTCAACCCTCCAGTCTCCGCTGAACCACCCAAAAATGGAGTGTGACCGCTGCGACCTCAGTCCCCCAGAGCTCGAACCCCCACCTCTGCGAGGGAATCGGCGGCCTCCTGTCCTTGGCGTCCGCAAAAGGCATTCACCTGCGGTGAACCTGGGCCTCGGGCGAGCAGGGCCAGGCCCCATGGTAGGAGCCCGGGGGAGGCAATGGCAGCCTCTGCGGCCAGGCCTCGGGCTCTCCCCGGGGCTCTCTCGGGGCACGGGCACCCTCTCTCGTCTAGAGAGTGCCCACGCCGTCCCTTGACCCCCGGGAGACACCTGCTTCCCGTGATAAGAGGCCCCCGGCCTCCATGGAGCTTGGAACTCTGGGGCCGGGCGGCGGGTCACTGGGCTAAGTGGCTGGAAACGCGCAGACCCCTCCGTCCCGACCGCCCCACTGCGAAGATCCCCCTGTTCTTCCATCCGTAAGGGGGTCGCCCCTTACGGATGGAAGAACAGGGGGGATGCCCCCAGGAGATGGCATTTGTCAGAGCCGCAGCTGGCCGGTTTCGGGCCAAGACGCGGGACCCGGCAGGTAGAGGGCAGGCAGCCCCACCACAAGCCTCCCTCGGGGCAACGGGCCCCACCCTGGACATATCAGGCCTGCTTCACAGGGTCCCTGGGGTCCTGTCCGTGGAACTGGAAGCTCTCCCCGCCACCCAGAGGTCCGTTCCTTTTCCCGTGGACCACACTTGCCAGCGCGTCTCCCACCCCGGCACAGGCAGAGTGCCAGGGAAGAACTAGGGACCCGGGGCCTGGATGAGGGGCGCGCCAGGGTTCCGCGCCTGGTGGGCAGGGGCCGAGCGGGCCGGACCCACGCCCAGGGACCAAGTCTCCCGGGGGGACTCGGGCCTGAGACCTGCCTGGGGGGCTAAGGGTCTTTCTTGGCTCAAGAGGCCCCACCCTGCCCCGAGGCGGCAAACGTGCACCGAGACGCTTCTACTCTCTCAAGTCTGGGCTGGACTTCGCGAGAAGGGACTGTGTCCGCTGGGACCCGGGTCCCACAGGGCTCGAACCCCCCTCCCCGTGAAGGCGTCCGCGGCCTGTGGTCCTTGGTGTCCGCAAAAGGCATTCACCTGCGGAGAACCTGGGCCCACGTGAGCGGGACCAGGCCCCACGGCAGGAGCCTAGGGAGGCCACTGGAGCCACGGGGGCCAGGGCTGGGCATTTTCCCGGGTGCTCTCTCGGGTCCCGGGCGCCCTCTCTCGCCCGGGGAGTGCCCACGCCGTCCCTTGACCCCCGCAGGACGCCTGCATCCCGCCATAAGCGGCCCACCTCCTCCACGGAGCTCGCACGCATGGGGCCGGGGTGCGAGCAACTGGCCTACGTGGCGGCAAACCCGCAGACCCCTCCGTCCCGTCCCCGCCACTGCGAAGATCCCCCTGTTCTTCCATCCGTAAAGGGGTCCCCCTTTACGGATGGAAGAACAGGGGGGAGGCGCCCAGGAGATGGCTTTTGTCCGAGCCGCGGCTGGGTGGTTTTCGGGCCAAGAGGCGGGGCCGCGCAGGCGCAAGCAGGCCCCCCCACCACAAGCATCCCTCCGGGCAACGTGCCCCGCCCTTGAGATATCAGGCCAGGTTCACACGGTCCCTGGGCTGGTGTCAGAGTTAACGGAAGCCCTCCCTGCCACCCAGAGGACCGTGCGTTTTCCCGTGGACCACACTTGCCAGCAGCTCTCCCACCCCCGCAGAGGCAGAGTGCCAGGGAAGAACTAGGGACCTGGGGCCGGGAAGAGGGGCCGGCCAAGGTTCCGCGCCAGGTGGAGCGGGTCCCGGCGGGCGGGCGGGCGGGCGGGCGGGACCCTCGTCCACGGACCGGTTCTCCTGTGGGGAGTCTGGCCTGTGCCCCGCCTGGGAGGCTAAGAGCCTTGCTTCGCCTGCAACGCCCCCACCCTGCCACAAGGCGGCAGACTTGGACCCAGCCGCTTCAACCCTCCAGTCTCCGCTGAACCACCCAAAAATGGAGTGTGACCGCTGCGACCTCAGTCCCCCAGAGCTCGAACCCCCACCTCTGCGAGGGAATCGGCGGCCTCCTGTCCTTGGCGTCCGCAAAAGGCATTCACCTGCGGTGAACCTGGGCCTCGGGCGAGCAGGGCCAGGCCCCATGGTAGGAGCCCGGGGGAGGCAATGGCAGCCTCTGCGGCCAGGCCTCGGGCTCTCCCCGGGGCTCTCTCGGGGCACGGGCACCCTCTCTCGTCTAGAGAGTGCCCACGCCGTCCCTTGACCCCCGGGAGACACCTGCTTCCCGTGATAAGAGGCCCCCGGCCTCCATGGAGCTTGGAACTCTGGGGCCGGGCGGCGGGTCACTGGGCTAAGTGGCTGGAAACGCGCAGACCCCTCCGTCCCGACCGCCCCACTGCGAAGATCCCCCTGTTCTTCCATCCGTAAGGGGGTCGCCCCTTACGGATGGAAGAACAGGGGGGATGCCCCCAGGAGATGGCATTTGTCAGAGCCGCAGCTGGCCGGTTTCGGGCCAAGACGCGGGACCCGGCAGGTAGAGGGCAGGCAGCCCCACCACAAGCCTCCCTCGGGGCAACGGGCCCCACCCTGGACATATCAGGCCTGCTTCACAGGGTCCCTGGGGTCCTGTCCGTGGAACTGGAAGCTCTCCCCGCCACCCAGAGGTCCGTTCCTTT
The DNA here is from genome assembly GCF_022682495.2 of Desmodus rotundus. Lineage (NCBI taxonomy): Eukaryota > Metazoa > Chordata > Mammalia > Chiroptera > Phyllostomidae > Desmodus > Desmodus rotundus. The sequence continues at coordinate 56,242 of NW_026527311.1, read as the reverse complement.
TCCCGTGGACCACACTTGCCAGCGCGTCTCCCACCCCGGCACAGGCAGAGTGCCAGGGAAGAACTAGGGACCCGGGGCCTGGATGAGGGGCGCGCCAGGGTTCCGCGCCTGGTGGGCAGGGGCCGAGCGGGCCGGACCCACGCCCAGGGACCAAGTCTCCCGGGGGGACTCGGGCCTGAGACCTGCCTGGGGGGCTAAGGGTCTTTCTTGGCTCAAAAGGCCCCACCCTGCCCCGAGGCGGCAAACGTGCACCGAGACGCTTCTACTCTCTCAAGTCTGGGCTGGACTTCGCGAGAAGGGACTGTGTCCGCTGGGACCCGGGTCCCACAGGGCTCGAACCCCCCTCCCCGTGAAGGCGTCCGCGGCCTGTGGTCCTTGGTGTCCGCAAAAGGCATTCACCTGCGGAGAACCTGGGCCCACGTGAGCGGGACCAGGCCCCACGGCAGGAGCCTAGGGAGGCCACTGGAGCCACGGGGGCCAGGGCTGGGCATTTTCCCGGGTGCTCTCTCGGGTCCCGGGCGCCCTCTCTCGCCCGGGGAGTGCCCACGCCGTCCCTTGACCCCCGCAGGACGCCTGCATCCCGCCATAAGCGGCCCACCTCCTCCATGGAGCTCGCACGCATGGGGCCGGGGTGCGAGCAACTGGCCTACGTGGCGGCAAACCCGCAGACCCCTCCGTCCCGTCCCCGCCACTGCGAAGATCCCCCTGTTCTTCCATCCGTAAAGGGGTCCCCCTTTACGGATGGAAGAACAGGGGGGAGGCGCCCAGGAGATGGCTTTTGTCCGAGCCGCGGCTGGGTGGTTTTCGGGCCAAGAGGCGGGGCCGCGCAGGCGCAAGCAGGCCCCCCCACCACAAGCATCCCTCCGGGCAACGTGCCCCGCCCTTGAGATATCAGGCCAGGTTCACACGGTCCCTGGGCTGGTGTCAGAGTTAACGGAAGCCCTCCCTGCCACCCAGAGGACCGTGCGTTTTCCCGTGGACCACACTTGCCAGCAGCTCTCCCACCCCCGCAGAGGCAGAGTGCCAGGGAAGAACTAGGGACCTGGGGCCGGGAAGAGGGGCCGGCCAAGGTTCCGCGCCAGGTGGAGCGGGTCCCGGCGGGCGGGCGGGCGGGCGGGCGAGACCCTCGTCCACGGACCGGTTCTCCTGTGGGGAGTCTGGCCTGTGCCCCGCCTGGGAGGCTAAGAGCCTTGCTTCGCCTGCAACGCCCCCACCCTGCCACAAGGCGGCAGACTTGGACCCAGCCGCTTCAACCCTCCAGTCTCCGCTGAACCACCCAAAAATGGAGTGTGACCGCTGCGACCTCAGTCCCCCAGAGCTCGAACCCCCACCTCTGCGAGGGAATCGGCGGCCTCCTGTCCTTGGCGTCCGCAAAAGGCATTCACCTGCGGTGAACCTGGGCCTCGGGCGAGCAGGGCCAGGCCCCATGGTAGGAGCCCGGGGGAGGCAATGGCAGCCTCTGCGGCCAGGCCTCGGGCTCTCCCCGGGGCTCTCTCGGGGCACGGGCACCCTCTCTCGTCTAGAGAGTGCCCACGCCGTCCCTTGACCCCCGGGAGACACCTGCTTCCCGTGATAAGAGGCCCCCGGCCTCCATGGAGCTTGGAACTCTGGGGCCGGGCGGCGGGTCACTGGGCTAAGTGGCTGGAAACGCGCAGACCCCTCCGTCCCGACCGCCCCACTGCGAAGATCCCCCTGTTCTTCCATCCGTAAGGGGGTCGCCCCTTACGGATGGAAGAACAGGGGGGATGCCCCCAGGAGATGGCATTTGTCAGAGCCGCAGCTGGCCGGTTTCGGGCCAAGACGCGGGACCCGGCAGGTAGAGGGCAGGCAGCCCCACCACAAGCCTCCCTCGGGGCAACGGGCCCCACCCTGGACATATCAGGCCTGCTTCACAGGGTCCCTGGGGTCCTGTCCGTGGAACTGGAAGCTCTCCCCGCCACCCAGAGGTCCGTTCCTTTTCCCGTGGACCACACTTGCCAGCGCGTCTCCCACCCCGGCACAGGCAGAGTGCCAGGGAAGAACTAGGGACCCGGGGCCTGGATGAGGGGCGCGCCAGGGTTCCGCGCCTGGTGGGCAGGGGCCGAGCGGGCCGGACCCACGCCCAGGGACCAAGTCTCCCGGGGGGACTCGGGCCTGAGACCTGCCTGGGGGGCTAAGGGTCTTTCTTGGCTCAAAAGGCCCCACCCTGCCCCGAGGCGGCAAACGTGCACCGAGACGCTTCTACTCTCTCAAGTCTGGGCTGGACTTCGCGAGAAGGGACTGTGTCCGCTGGGACCCGGGTCCCACAGGGCTCGAACCCCCCTCCCCGTGAAGGCGTCCGCGGCCTGTGGTCCTTGGTGTCCGCAAAAGGCATTCACCTGCGGAGAACCTGGGCCCACGTGAGCGGGACCAGGCCCCACGGCAGGAGCCTAGGGAGGCCACTGGAGCCACGGGGGCCAGGGCTGGGCATTTTCCCGGGTGCTCTCTCGGGTCCCGGGCGCCCTCTCTCGCCCGGGGAGTGCCCACGCCGTCCCTTGACCCCCGCAGGACGCCTGCATCCCGCCATAAGCGGCCCACCTCCTCCACGGAGCTCGCACGCATGGGGCCGGGGTGCGAGCAACTGGCCTACGTGGCGGCAAACCCGCAGACCCCTCCGTCCCGTCCCCGCCACTGCGAAGATCCCCCTGTTCTTCCATCCGTAAAGGGGTCCCCCTTTACGGATGGAAGAACAGGGGGGAGGCGCCCAGGAGATGGCTTTTGTCCGAGCCGCGGCTGGGTGGTTTTCGGGCCAAGAGGCGGGGCCGCGCAGGCGCAAGCAGGCCCCCCCACCACAAGCATCCCTCCGGGCAACGTGCCCCGCCCTTGAGATATCAGGCCAGGTTCACACGGTCCCTGGGCTGGTGTCAGAGTTAACGGAAGCCCTCCCTGCCACCCAGAGGACCGTGCGTTTTCCCGTGGACCACACTTGCCAGCAGCTCTCCCACCCCCGCAGAGGCAGAGTGCCAGGGAAGAACTAGGGACCTGGGGCCGGGAAGAGGGGCCGGCCAAGGTTCCGCGCCAGGTGGAGCGGGTCCCGGCGGGCGGGCGGGCGGGCGGGCGGGACCCTCGTCCACGGACCGGTTCTCCTGTGGGGAGTCTGGCCTGTGCCCCGCCTGGGAGGCTAAGAGCCTTGCTTCGCCTGCAACGCCCCCACCCTGCCACAAGGCGGCAGACTTGGACCCAGCCGCTTCAACCCTCCAGTCTCCGCTGAACCACCCAAAAATGGAGTGTGACCGCTGCGACCTCAGTCCCCCAGAGCTCGAACCCCCACCTCTGCGAGGGAATCGGCGGCCTCCTGTCCTTGGCGTCCGCAAAAGGCATTCACCTGCGGTGAACCTGGGCCTCGGGCGAGCAGGGCCAGGCCCCATGGTAGGAGCCCGGGGGAGGCAATGGCAGCCTCTGCGGCCAGGCCTCGGGCTCTCCCCGGGGCTCTCTCGGGGCACGGGCACCCTCTCTCGTCTAGAGAGTGCCCACGCCGTCCCTTGACCCCCGGGAGACACCTGCTTCCCGTGATAAGAGGCCCCCGGCCTCCATGGAGCTTGGAACTCTGGGGCCGGGCGGCGGGTCACTGGGCTAAGTGGCTGGAAACGCGCAGACCCCTCCGTCCCGACCGCCCCACTGCGAAGATCCCCCTGTTCTTCCATCCGTAAGGGGGTCGCCCCTTACGGATGGAAGAACAGGGGGGATGCCCCCAGGAGATGGCATTTGTCAGAGCCGCAGCTGGCCGGTTTCGGGCCAAGACGCGGGACCCGGCAGGTAGAGGGCAGGCAGCCCCACCACAAGCCTCCCTCGGGGCAACGGGCCCCACCCTGGACATATCAGGCCTGCTTCACAGGGTCCCTGGGGTCCTGTCCGTGGAACTGGAAGCTCTCCCCGCCACCCAGAGGTCCGTTCCTTTTCCCGTGGACCACACTTGCCAGCGCGTCTCCCACCCCGGCACAGGCAGAGTGCCAGGGAAGAACTAGGGACCCGGGGCCTGGATGAGGGGCGCGCCAGGGTTCCGCGCCTGGTGGGCAGGGGCCGAGCGGGCCGGACCCACGCCCAGGGACCAAGTCTCCCGGGGGGACTCGGGCCTGAGACCTGCCTGGGGGGCTAAGGGTCTTTCTTGGCTCAAGAGGCCCCACCCTGCCCCGAGGCGGCAAACGTGCACCGAGACGCTTCTACTCTCTCAAGTCTGGGCTGGACTTCGCGAGAAGGGACTGTGTCCGCTGGGACCCGGGTCCCACAGGGCTCGAACCCCCCTCCCCGTGAAGGCGTCCGCGGCCTGTGGTCCTTGGTGTCCGCAAAAGGCATTCACCTGCGGAGAACCTGGGCCCACGTGAGCGGGACCAGGCCCCACGGCAGGAGCCTAGGGAGGCCACTGGAGCCACGGGGGCCAGGGCTGGGCATTTTCCCGGGTGCTCTCTCGGGTCCCGGGCGCCCTCTCTCGCCCGGGGAGTGCCCACGCCGTCCCTTGACCCCCGCAGGACGCCTGCATCCCGCCATAAGCGGCCCACCTCCTCCACGGAGCTCGCACGCATGGGGCCGGGGTGCGAGCAACTGGCCTACGTGGCGGCAAACCCGCAGACCCCTCCGTCCCGTCCCCGCCACTGCGAAGATCCCCCTGTTCTTCCATCCGTAAAGGGGTCCCCCCTTTACGGATGGAAGAACAGGGGGGAGGCGCCCAGGAGATGGCTTTTGTCCGAGCCGCGGCTGCGTGGTTTTCGGGCCAAGAGGCGGGGGCCGCGCAGGCGCAAGCAGGCCCCCCCACCACAAGCATCCCTCCGGGCAACGTGCCCCGCCCTTGAGATATCAGGCCAGGTTCACACGGTCCCTGGGCTGGTGTCAGAGTTAACGGAAGCCCTCCCTGCCACCCAGAGGACCGTGCGTTTTCCCGTGGACCACACTTGCCAGCAGCTCTCCCACCCCCGCAGAGGCAGAGTGCCAGGGAAGAACTAGGGACCTGGGGGCCGGGGAAGAGGGGCCGGCCAAGGTTCCGCGCCAGGTGGAGCGGGGTCCCGGCGGGCGGGCGGGGCGGGCGGGCGGGGACCCTCGTCCACGGACCGGTTCTCCTGTGGGGAGTCTGGCCTGTGCCCCGCCTGGGAGGCTAAGAGCCTTGCTTCGCCTGCAACGCCCCCCACCCTGCCACAAGGCGGCAGACTTGGACCCAGCCGCTTCAACCCTCCAGTCTCCGCTGAACCACCCAAAAATGGAGTGTGACCGCTGCGACCCTCAGTCCCCCAGAGCTCGAACCCCCACCTCTGCGAGGGAATCGGCGGCCTCCTGTCCTTGGCGGTCCGCAAAAGGCATTCACCTGCGGTGAACCTGGGCCTCGGGCGAGCAGGGCCAGGCCCCATGGTAGGAGCCCGGGGGAGGCAATGGCAGCCTCTGCGGCCAGGCCTCGGGCTCTCCCCGGGGCTCTCTCGGGGCACGGGCACCCTCTCTCGTCTAGAGAGTGCCCACGCCGTCCCTTGACCCCCGGGAGACACCTGCTTCCCGTGATAAGAGGCCCCCGGCCTCCATGGAGCTTGGAACTCTGGGGCCGGGCGGCGGGTCACTGGGCTAAGTGGCTGGAAACGCGCAGACCCCTCCGTCCCGACCGCCCCACTGCGAAGATCCCCCTGTTCTTCCATCCGTAAGGGGGTCGCCCCTTACGGATGGAAGAACAGGGGGGATGCCCCCAGGAGATGGCATTTGTCAGAGCCGCAGCTGGCCGGTTTCGGGCCAAGACGCGGGACCCGGCAGGTAGAGGGCAGGCAGCCCCACCACAAGCCTCCCTCGGGGCAACGGGCCCCACCCTGGACATATCAGGCCTGCTTCACAGGGTCCCTGGGGTCCTGTCCGTGGAACTGGAAGCTCTCCCCCGCCACCCAGAGGTCCGTTCCTTTTCCCGTGGACCACACTTGCCAGCGCGTCTCCCACCCCGGCACAGGCAGAGTGCCAGGGAAGAACTAGGGACCCGGGGCCTGGATGAGGGGCGCGCCAGGGTTCCGCGCCTGGTGGGCAGGGGCCGAGCGGGCCGGACCCACGCCCAGGGACCAAGTCTCCCGGGGGGACTCGGGCCTGAGACCTGCCTGGGGGGCTAAGGGTCTTTCTTGGCTCAAAAGGCCCCACCCTGCCCCCGAGGCGGCAAACGTGCACCGAGACGCTTCTACTCTCTCAAGTCTGGGCTGGACTTCGCGAGAAGGGACTGTGTCCGCTGGGACCCGGGTCCCACAGGGCTCGAACCCCCCTCCCCGTGAAGGCGTCCGCGGCCTGTGGTCCTTGGTGTCCGCAAAAGGCATTCACCTGCGGAGAACCTGGGCCCACGTGAGCGGGACCAGGCCCCACGGCAGGAGGCCTAGGGAGGCCACTGGAGCCACGGGGGCCAGGGCTGGGCATTTTCCCGGGTGCTCTCTCGGGTCCCGGGCGCCCTCTCTCGCCCGGGGAGTGCCCACGCCGTCCCTTGACCCCCGCAGGACGCCTGCATCCCGCCATAAGCGGCCCACCTCCTCCACGGAGCTCGCACGCATGGGGCCGGGGTGCGAGCAACTGGCCTACGTGGCGGCAAACCCGCAGACCCCTCCGTCCCGTCCCCGCCACTGCGAAGATCCCCCTGTTCTTCCATCCGTAAAGGGGTCCCCCTTTACGGATGGAAGAACAGGGGGAGGCGCCCAGGAGATGGCTTTTGTCCGAGCCGCGGCTGGGTGGTTTTCGGGCCAAGAGGCGGGGCCGCGCAGAGCGCAAGCAGGACCCCCACCACAAGCATCCCCTCCGGGCAACGTGCCCCGCCCTTGAGATATCAGGCCAGGTTCACACGGTCCCTGGGCTGGTGTCAGAGTTAACGGAAGCCCTCCCTGCCACCCAGAGGACCGTGCGTTTTCCCGTGGACCACACTTGCCAGCAGCTCTCCCACCCCCGCAGAGGCAGAGTGCCAGGGAAGAACTAGGGACCTGGGGCCGGGAAGAGGGGCCGGCCAAGGTTCCGCGCCAGGTGGAGCGGGGTCCCGGCGGGCGGGCGGGCGGGCGGGGCGGGACCCTCGTCCACGGACCGGTTCTCCTGTGGGGAGTCTGGCCTGTGCCCCGCCTGGGAGGCTAAGAGCCTTGCTTCGCCTGCAACGCCCCCACCCTGCCACAAGGCGGCAGACTTGGACCCAGCCGCTTCAACCCTCCAGTCTCCGCTGAACCACCCAAAAATGGAGTGTGACCGCTGCGACCTCAGTCCCCCAGAGCTCGAACCCCCACCTCTGCGAGGGAATCGGCGGCCTCCTGTCCTTGGCGTCCGCAAAAGGCATTCACCTGCGGTGAACCTGGGCCTCGGGCGAGCAGGGCCAGGCCCCATGGTAGGAGCCCGGGGGAGGCAATGGCAGCCTCTGCGGCCAGGCCTCGGCTCTCCCCGGGGCTCTCTCGGGGCACGGGCACCCTCTCTCGTCTAGAGAGTGCCCACGCCGTCCCTTGACCCCCGGGAGACACCTGCTTCCCGTGATAAGAGGCCCCCGGCCTCCATGGAGCTTGGAACTCTGGGGCTCCGGGCGGCGGGTCACTGGGCTAAGTGGCTGGAAACGCGCAGACCCCTCCGTCCCGACCCGCCCCACTGCGAAGATCCCCCTGTTCTTCCATCCGTAAGGGGGGTCGCCCCTTACGGATGGAAGAACAGGGGGGATGCCCCCAGGAGATGGCATTTGTCAGAGCCGCAGCTGGCCGGTTTCGGGCCAAGACGCGGGACCCGGCAGGTAGAGGGCAGGCAGCCCCACCACAAGCCTCCCTCGGGGCAACGGGCCCCACCCTGGACATATCAGGCCTGCTTCACAGGGTCCCTGGGGTCCTGTCCGTGGAACTGGAAGCTCTCCCCGCCACCCAGAGGTCCGTTCCTTTTCCCGTGGACCACACTTGCCAGCGCGTCTCCCACCCCGGCACAGGCAGAGTGCCAGGGAAGAACTAGGGACCCGGGGCCTGGATGAGGGGCGCGCCAGGGTTCCGCGCCTGGTGGGCAGGGGCCGAGCGGGCCGGACCCACGCCCAGGGACCAAGTCTCCCGGGGGGACTCGGGCCTGAGACCTGCCTGGGGGGCTAAGGGTCTTTCTTGGCTCAAAAGGCCCCACCCTGCCCCGAGGCGGCAAACGTGCACCGAGACGCTTCTACTCTCTCAAGTCTGGGCTGGACTTCGCGAGAAGGGACTGTGTCCGCTGGGACCCCGGGTCCCACAGGGCTCGAACCCCCCTCCCCGTGAAGGCGTCCGCGGCCTGTGGTCCCTTGGTGTCCGCAAAAGGCATTCACACTGCGGAGAACCTGGGCCCACGTGAGCGGGACCAGGCCCCACGGCAGGAGCCTAGGGAGGCCACTGGAGCCACGGGGGCCAGGGCTGGGCATTTTCCCGGGTGCTCTCTCGGGTCCCGGGCGCCCCTCTCTCGCCCGGGAGTGCCCACGCCGTCCCTTGACCCCCGCAGGACGCCTGCATCCCGCCATAAGCGGCCCACCTCCTCCACGGAGCTCGCACGCATGGGCCGGGGTGCGAGCAACTGGCCTACGTGGCGGCAAACCCGCAGACCCCTCCGTCCCGTCCCCGCCACCTGCGAAGATCCCCCTGTTCTTCCATCCGTAAAGGGGTCCCCCCTTTACGGATGGAAGAACAGGGGGGAGGCGCCCAGGAGATGGCTTTTGTCCGAGCCGCGGCTGGGTGGTTTTCGGGCCAAGAGGCGGGGCCGCGCAGGCGCAAGCAGGCCCCCCCACCACAAGCATCCCTCCGGGCAACGTGCCCCGCCCTTGAGATATCAGGCCAGGTTCACACGGTCCCTGGGCTGGTGTCAGAGTTAACGGAAGCCCTCCCTGCCACCCAGAGGACCGTGCGTTTTCCCGTGGACCACACTTGCCAGCAGCTCTCCCACCCCCGCAGAGGCAGAGTGCCAGGGAAGAACTAGGGACCTGGGGCCGGGAAGAGGGGCCGGCCAAGGTTCCGCGCCAGGTGGAGCGGGTCCCGGCGGGCGGGCGGGCGGGCGGGCGGGACCCTCGTCCACGGACCGGTTCTCCTGTGGGGAGTCTGGCCTGTGCCCCGCCTGGGAGGCTAAGAGCCTTGCTTCGCCTGCAACGCCCCCACCCTGCCACAAGGCGGCAGACTTGGACCCAGCCGCTTCAACCCTCCAGTCTCCGCTGAACCACCCAAAAATGGAGTCTGACCGCTGCGACCCTCAGTCCCCCAGAGCTCGAACCCCCACCTCTGCGAGGGAATCGGCGGCCTCCTGTCCTTGGCGTCCGCAAAAGGCATTCACCTGCGGTGAACCTGGGCCTCGGGCGAGCAGGGCCAGGCCCCATGGTAGGAGCCCGGGGGAGGCAATGGCAGCCTCTGCGGCCAGGCCTCGGGCTCTCCCCGGGGCTCTCTCGGGCACGGGCACCCTCTCTCGTCTAGAGAGTGCCCACGCCGTCCCTTGACCCCCGGGAGACACCTGCTTCCCGTGATAAGAGGCCCCCGGCCTCCATGGAGCTTGGAACTCTGGGGCCGGGCGGCGGGTCACTGGGCTAAGTGGCTGGAAACGCGCAGACCCCTCCGTCCCGACCGCCCCACTGCGAAGATCCCCCTGTTCTTCCATCCGTAAGGGGGTCGCCCCTTACGGATGGAAGAACAGGGGGGATGCCCCCAGGAGATGGCATTTGTCAGAGCCGCAGCTGGCCGGTTTCGGGCCAAGACGCGGGACCCGGCAGGTAGAGGGCAGGCAGCCCCAACACAAGCCTCCCTCGGGGCAACGGGCCCCACCCTGGACATATCAGGCCTGCTTCACAGGGTCCCTGGGGTCCTGTCCGTGGAACTGGAAGCTCTCCCCGCCACCCAGAGGTCCGTTCCTTTTCCCGTGGACCACACTTGCCAGCGCGTCTCCCACCCCGGCACAGGCAGAGTGCCAGGGAAGAACTAGGGACCCGGGGCCTGGATGAGGGGCGCGCCAGGGTTCCGCGCCTGGTGGGCAGGGGCCGAGCGGGCCGGACCCACGCCCAGGGACCAAGTCTCCCGGGGGGACTCGGGCCTGAGACCTGCCTGGGGGGCTAAGGGTCTTTCTTGGCTCAAGAGGCCCCACCCTGCCCCGAGGCGGCAAACGTGCACCGAGACGCTTCTACTCTCTCAAGTCTGGGCTGGACTTCGCGAGAAGGGACTGTGTCCGCTGGGACCCGGGTCCCACAGGGCTCGAACCCCCCCTCCCCGTGAAGGCGTCCGCGGCCTGTGGTCCTTGGTGTCCGCAAAAAGGCATTCACCTGCGGAGAACCTGGGCCCACGTGAGCGGGACCAGGCCCCACGGCAGGAGCCTAGGGAGGCCACTGGAGCCACGGGGGCCAGGGCTGGGCATTTTCCCGGGTGCTCTCTCGGGTCCCGGGCGCCCTCTCTCGCCCGGGGAGTGCCCACGCCGTCCCTTGACCCCCGCAGGACGCCTGCATCCCGCCATAAGCGGCCCACCTCCTCCATGGAGCTCGCACGCATGGGGCCGGGGGTGCGAGCAACTGGCCTACGTGGCGGCAAACCCGCAGACCCCTCCGTCCCGTCCCCGCCACTGCGAAGATCCCCCTGTTCTTCCATCCGTAAAGGGGTCCCCCTTTACGGATGGAAGAACAGGGGGGAGGCGCCCAGGAGATGGCTTTTGTCCGAGCCGCGGCTGGGTGGTTTTCGGGCCAAGAGGCGGGGCCGCGCAGGCGCAAGCAGGCCCCCCCACCACAAGCATCCCTCCGGGCAACGTGCCCCGCCCTTGAGATATCAGGCCAGGTTCACACGGTCCCTGGGCTGGTGTCAGAGTTAACGGAAGCCCTCCCTGCCACCCAGAGGACCGTGCGTTTTCCCGTGGACCACACTTGCCAGCAGCTCTCCCACCCCCGCAGAGGCAGAGTGCCAGGGAAGAACTAGGGACCTGGGGCCGGGAAGAGGGGCCGGCCAAGGTTCCGCGCCAGGTGGAGCGGGTCCCGGCGGGCGGGCGGGCGGGCGGGCGGGACCCTCGTCCACGGACCGGTTCTCCTGTGGGGAGTCTGGCCTGTGCCCCGCCTGGGAGGCTAAGAGCCTTGCTTCGCCTGCAACGCCCCCACCCTGCCACAAGGCGGCAGACTTGGACCCAGCCGCTTCAACCCTCCAGTCTCCGCTGAACCACCCAAAAATGGAGTGTGACCGCTGCGACCTCAGTCCCCCAGAGCTCGAACCCCCACCTCTGCGAGGGAATCGGCGGCCTCCTGTCCTTGGCGTCCGCAAAAGGCATTCACCTGCGGTGAACCTGGGCCTCGGGCGAGCAGGGCCAGGCCCCATGGTAGGAGCCCGGGGGAGGCAATGGCAGCCTCTGCGGCCAGGCCTCGGGCTCTCCCCGGGGCTCTCTCGGGGCACGGGCACCCTCTCTCGTCTAGAGAGTGCCCACGCCGTCCCTTGACCCCCGGGAGACACCTGCTTCCCGTGATAAGAGGCCCCCGGCCTCCATGGAGCTTGGAACTCTGGGGCCGGGCGGCGGGTCACTGGGCTAAGTGGCTGGAAACGCGCAGACCCCTCCGTCCCGACCGCCCCACTGCGAAGATCCCCCTGTTCTTCCATCCGTAAGGGGGTCGCCCCTTACGGATGGAAGAACAGGGGGGATGCCCCCAGGAGATGGCATTTGTCAGAGCCGCAGCTGGCCGGTTTCGGGCCAAGACGCGGGACCCGGCAGGTAGAGGGCAGGCAGCCCCACCACAAGCCTCCCTCGGGGCAACGGGCCCCACCCTGGACATATCAGGCCTGCTTCACAGGGTCCCTGGGGTCCTGTCCGTGGAACTGGAAGCTCTCCCCGCCACCCAGAGGTCCGTTCCTTTTCCCGTGGACCACACTTGCCAGCGCGTCTCCCACCCCGGCACAGGCAGAGTGCCAGGGAAGAACTAGGGACCCGGGGCCTGGATGAGGGGCGCGCCAGGGTTCCGCGCCTGGTGGGCAGGGGCCGAGCGGGCCGGACCCACGCCCAGGGACCAAGTCTCCCGGGGGGACTCGGGCCTGAGACCTGCCTGGGGGGCTAAGGGTCTTTCTTGGCTCAAAAGGCCCCACCCTGCCCCGAGGCGGCAAACGTGCACCGAGACGCTTCTACTCTCTCAAGTCTGGGCTGGACTTCGCGAGAAGGGACTGTGTCCGCTGGGACCCGGGTCCCACAGGGCTCGAACCCCCCTCCCCGTGAAGGCGTCCGCGGCCTGTGGTCCTTGGTGTCCGCAAAAGGCATTCACCTGCGGAGAACCTGGGCCCACGTGAGCGGGACCAGGCCCCACGGCAGGAGCCTAGGGAGGCCACTGGAGCCACGGGGGCCAGGGCTGGGCATTTTCCCGGGTGCTCTCTCGGGTCCCGGGCGCCCTCTCTCGCCCGGGGAGTGCCCACGCCGTCCCTTGACCCCCGCAGGACGCCTGCATCCCGCCATAAGCGGCCCACCTCCTCCATGGAGCTCGCACGCATGGGGCCGGGGTGCGAGCAACTGGCCTACGTGGCGGCAAACCCGCAGACCCCTCCGTCCCGTCCCCGCCACTGCGAAGATCCCCCTGTTCTTCCATCCGTAAAGGGGTCCCCCTTTACGGATGGAAGAACAGGGGGGAGGCGCCCAGGAGATGGCTTTTGTCCGAGCCGCGGCTGGGTGGTTTTCGGGCCAAGAGGCGGGGCCGCGCAGGCGCAAGCAGGCCCCCCCACCACAAGCATCCCTCCGGGCAACGTGCCCCGCCCTTGAGATATCAGGCCAGGTTCACACGGTCCCTGGGCTGGTGTCAGAGTTAACGGAAGCCCTCCCTGCCACCCAGAGGACCGTGCGTTTTCCCGTGGACCACACTTGCCAGCAGCTCTCCCACCCCCGCAGAGGCAGAGTGCCAGGGAAGAACTAGGGACCTGGGGCCGGGAAGAGGGGCCGGCCAAGGTTCCGCGCCAGGTGGAGCGGGTCCCGGCGGGCGGGCGGGCGGGCGGGCGGGACCCTCGTCCACGGACCGGTTCTCCTGTGGGGAGTCTGGCCTGTGCCCCGCCTGGGAGGCTAAGAGCCTTGCTTCGCCTGCAACGCCCCCACCCTGCCACAAGGCGGCAGACTTGGACCCAGCCGCTTCAACCCTCCAGTCTCCGCTGAACCACCCAAAAATGGAGTGTGACCGCTGCGACCTCAGTCCCCCAGAGCTCGAACCCCCACCTCTGCGAGGGAATCGGCGGCCTCCTGTCCTTGGCGTCCGCAAAAGGCATTCACCTGCGGTGAACCTGGGCCTCGGGCGAGCAGGGCCAGGCCCCATGGTAGGAGCCCGGGGGAGGCAATGGCAGCCTCTGCGGCCAGGCCTCGGGCTCTCCCCGGGGCTCTCTCGGGGCACGGGCACCCTCTCTCGTCTAGAGAGTGCCCACGCCGTCCCTTGACCCCCGGGAGACACCTGCTTCCCGTGATAAGAGGCCCCCGGCCTCCATGGAGCTTGGAACTCTGGGGCCGGGCGGCGGGTCACTGGGCTAAGTGGCTGGAAACGCGCAGACCCCTCCGTCCCGACCGCCCCACTGCGAAGATCCCCCTGTTCTTCCATCCGTAAGGGGGTCGCCCCTTACGGATGGAAGAACAGGGGGGATGCCCCCAGGAGATGGCATTTGTCAGAGCCGCAGCTGGCCGGTTTCGGGCCAAGACGCGGGACCCGGCAGGTAGAGGGCAGGCAGCCCCACCACAAGCCTCCCTCGGGGCAACGGGCCCCACCCTGGACATATCAGGCCTGCTTCACAGGGTCCCTGGGGTCCTGTCCGTGGAACTGGAAGCTCTCCCCGCCACCCAGAGGTCCGTTCCTTTTCCCGTGGACCACACTTGCCAGCGCGTCTCCCACCCCGGCACAGGCAGAGTGCCAGGGAAGAACTAGGGACCCGGGGCCTGGATGAGGGGCGCGCCAGGGTTCCGCGCCTGGTGGGCAGGGGCCGAGCGGGCCGGACCCACGCCCAGGGACCAAGTCTCCCGGGGGGACTCGGGCCTGAGACCTGCCTGGGGGGCTAAGGGTCTTTCTTGGCTCAAAAGGCCCCACCCTGCCCCGAGGCGGCAAACGTGCACCGAGACGCTTCTACTCTCTCAAGTCTGGGCTGGACTTCGCGAGAAGGGACTGTGTCCGCTGGGACCCGGGTCCCACAGGGCTCGAACCCCCCTCCCCGTGAAGGCGTCCGCGGCCTGTGGTCCTTGGTGTCCGCAAAAGGCATTCACCTGCGGAGAACCTGGGCCCACGTGAGCGGGACCAGGCCCCACGGCAGGAGCCTAGGGAGGCCACTGGAGCCACGGGGGCCAGGGCTGGGCATTTTCCCGGGTGCTCTCTCGGGTCCCGGGCGCCCTCTCTCGCCCGGGGAGTGCCCACGCCGTCCCTTGACCCCCGCAGGACGCCTGCATCCCGCCATAAGCGGCCCACCTCCTCCATGGAGCTCGCACGCATGGGGCCGGGGTGCGAGCAACTGGCCTACGTGGCGGCAAACCCGCAGACCCCTCCGTCCCGTCCCCGCCACTGCGAAGATCCCCCTGTTCTTCCATCCGTAAAGGGGTCCCCCTTTACGGATGGAAGAACAGGGGGGAGGCGCCCAGGAGATGGCTTTTGTCCGAGCCGCGGCTGCGTGGTTTTCGGGCCAAGAGGCGGGGCCGCGCAGGCGCAAGCAGGCCCCCCCACCACAAGCATCCCTCCGGGCAACGTGCCCCGCCCTTGAGATATCAGGCCAGGTTCACACGGTCCCTGGGCTGGTGTCAGAGTTAACGGAAGCCCTCCCTGCCACCCAGAGGACCGTGCGTTTTCCCGTGGACCACACTTGCCAGCAGCTCTCCCACCCCCGCAGAGGCAGAGTGCCAGGGAAGAACTAGGGACCTGGGGCCGGGAAGAGGGGCCGGCCAAGGTTCCGCGCCAGGTGGAGCGGGTCCCGGCGGGCGGGCGGGCGGGCGGGCGGGACCCTCGTCCACGGACCGGTTCTCCTGTGGGGAGTCTGGCCTGTGCCCCGCCTGGGAGGCTAAGAGCCTTGCTTCGCCTGCAACGCCCCCACCCTGCCACAAGGCGGCAGACTTGGACCCAGCCGCTTCAACCCTCCAGTCTCCGCTGAACCACCCAAAAATGGAGTCTGACCGCTGCGACCTCAGTCCCCCAGAGCTCGAACCCCCACCTCTGCGAGGGAATCGGCGGCCTCCTGTCCTTGGCGTCCGCAAAAGGCATTCACCTGCGGTGAACCTGGGCCTCGGGCGAGCAGGGCCAGGCCCCATGGTAGGAGCCCGGGGGAGGCAATGGCAGCCTCTGCGGCCAGGCCTCGGGCTCTCCCCGGGGCTCTCTCGGGGCACGGGCACCCTCTCTCGTCTAGAGAGTGCCCACGCCGTCCCTTGACCCCCGGGAGACACCTGCTTCCCGTGATAAGAGGCCCCCGGCCTCCATGGAGCTTGGAACTCTGGGGCCGGGCGGCGGGTCACTGGGCTAAGTGGCTGGAAACGCGCAGACCCCTCCGTCCCGACCGCCCCACTGCGAAGATCCCCCTGTTCTTCCATCCGTAAGGGGGTCGCCCCTTACGGATGGAAGAACAGGGGGGATGCCCCCAGGAGATGGCATTTGTCAGAGCCGCAGCTGGCCGGTTTCGGGCCAAGACGCGGGACCCGGCAGGTAGAGGGCAGGCAGCCCCACCACAAGCCTCCCTCGGGGCAACGGGCCCCACCCTGGACATATCAGGCCTGCTTCACAGGGTCCCTGGGGTCCTGTCCGTGGAACTGGAAGCTCTCCCCGCCACCCAGAGGTCCGTTCCTTTTCCCGTGGACCACACTTGCCAGCGCGTCTCCCACCCCGGCACAGGCAGAGTGCCAGGGAAGAACTAGGGACCCGGGGCCTGGATGAGGGGCGCGCCAGGGTTCCGCGCCTGGTGGGCAGGGGCCGAGCGGGCCGGACCCACGCCCAGGGACCAAGTCTCCCGGGGGGACTCGGGCCTGAGACCTGCCTGGGGGGCTAAGGGTCTTTCTTGGCTCAAAAGGCCCCACCCTGCCCCGAGGCGGCAAACGTGCACCGAGACGCTTCTACTCTCTCAAGTCTGGGCTGGACTTCGCGAGAAGGGACTGTGTCCGCTGGGACCCGGGTCCCACAGGGCTCGAACCCCCCTCCCCGTGAAGGCGTCCGCGGCCTGTGGTCCTTGGTGTCCGCAAAAGGCATTCACCTGCGGAGAACCTGGGCCCACGTGAGCGGGACCAGGCCCCACGGCAGGAGCCTAGGGAGGCCACTGGAGCCACGGGGGCCAGGGCTGGGCATTTTCCCGGGTGCTCTCTCGGGTCCCGGGCGCCCTCTCTCGCCCGGGGAGTGCCCACGCCGTCCCTTGACCCCCGCAGGACGCCTGCATCCCGCCATAAGCGGCCCACCTCCTCCATGGAGCTCGCACGCATGGGGCCGGGGTGCGAGCAACTGGCCTACGTGGCGGCAAACCCGCAGACCCCTCCGTCCCGTCCCCGCCACTGCGAAGATCCCCCTGTTCTTCCATCCGTAAAGGGGTCCCCCTTTACGGATGGAAGAACAGGGGGGAGGCGCCCAGGAGATGGCTTTTGTCCGAGCCGCGGCTGGGTGGTTTTCGGGCCAAGAGGCGGGGCCGCGCAGGCGCAAGCAGGCCCCCCCACCACAAGCATCCCTCCGGGCAACGTGCCCCGCCCTTGAGATATCAGGCCAGGTTCACACGGTCCCTGGGCTGGTGTCAGAGTTAACGGAAGCCCTCCCTGCCACCCAGAGGACCGTGCGTTTTCCCGTGGACCACACTTGCCAGCAGCTCTCCCACCCCCGCAGAGGCAGAGTGCCAGGGAAGAACTAGGGACCTGGGGCCGGGAAGAGGGGCCGGCCAAGGTTCCGCGCCAGGTGGAGCGGGTCCCGGCGGGCGGGGCGGGGCGGGCGGGCGGGACCCTCGTTCACGGACCGGTTCTCCTGTGGGGAGTCTGGCCTGTGCCCCGCCTGGGAGGCTAAGAGCCTTGCTTCGCCTGCAACGCCCCCACCCTGCCACAAGGCGGCAGACTTGGACCCAGCCGCTTCAACCCTCCAGTCTCCGCTGAACCACCCAAAAATGGAGTGTGACCGCTGCGACCTCAGTCCCCCAGAGCTCGAACCCCCACCTCTGCGAGGGAATCGGCGGCCTCCTGTCCTTGGCGTCCGCAAAAGGCATTCACCTGCGGTGAACCTGGGCCTCGGGCGAGCAGGGCCAGGCCCCATGGTAGGAGCCCGGGGGAGGCAATGGCAGCCTCTGCGGCCAGGCCTCGGGCTCTCCCCGGGGCTCTCTCGGGGCACGGGCACCCTCTCTCGTCTAGAGAGTGCCCACGCCGTCCCTTGACCCCCGGGAGACACCTGCTTCCCGTGATAAGAGGCCCCCGGCCTCCATGGAGCTTGGAACTCTGGGGCCGGGCGGCGGGTCACTGGGCTAAGTGGCTGGAAACGCGCAGACCCCTCCGTCCCGACCGCCCCACTGCGAAGATCCCCCTGTTCTTCCATCCGTAAGGGGGTCGCCCCTTACGGATGGAAGAACAGGGGGGATGCCCCCAGGAGATGGCATTTGTCAGAGCCGCAGCTGGCCGGTTTCGGGCCAAGACGCGGGACCCGGCAGGTAGAGGGCAGGCAGCCCCACCACAAGCCTCCCTCGGGGCAACGGGCCCCACCCTGGACATATCAGGCCTGCTTCACAGGGTCCCTGGGGTCCTGTCCGTGGAACTGGAAGCTCTCCCCGCCACCCAGAGGTCCGTTCCTTTTCCCGTGGACCACACTTGCCAGCGCGTCTCCCACCCCGGCACAGGCAGAGTGCCAGGGAAGAACTAGGGACCCGGGGCCTGGATGAGGGGCGCGCCAGGGTTCCGCGCCTGGTGGGCAGGGGCCGAGCGGGCCGGACCCACGCCCAGGGACCAAGTCTCCCGGGGGGACTCGGGCCTGAGACCTGCCTGGGGGGCTAAGGGTCTTTCTTGGCTCAAAAGGCCCCACCCTGCCCCGAGGCGGCAAACGTGCACCGAGACGCTTCTACTCTCTCAAGTCTGGGCTGGACTTCGCGAGAAGGGACTGTGTCCGCTGGGACCCGGGTCCCACAGGGCTCGAACCCCCCTCCCCGTGAAGGCGTCCGCGGCCTGTGGTCCTTGGTGTCCGCAAAAGGCATTCACCTGCGGAGAACCTGGGCCCACGTGAGCGGGACCAGGCCCCACGGCAGGAGCCTAGGGAGGCCACTGGAGCCACGGGGGCCAGGGCTGGGCATTTTCCCGGGTGCTCTCTCGGGTCCCGGGCGCCCTCTCTCGCCCGGGGAGTGCCCACGCCGTCCCTTGACCCCCGCAGGACGCCTGCATCCCGCCATAAGCGGCCCACCTCCTCCATGGAGCTCGCACGCATGGGGCCGGGGTGCGAGCAACTGGCCTACGTGGCGGCAAACCCGCAGACCCCTCCGTCCCGTCCCCGCCACTGCGAAGATCCCCCTGTTCTTCCATCCGTAAAGGGGTCCCCCTTTACGGATGGAAGAACAGGGGGGAGGCGCCCAGGAGATGGCTTTTGTCCGAGCCGCGGCTGGGTGGTTTTCGGGCCAAGAGGCGGGGCCGCGCAGGCGCAAGCAGGCCCCCCCACCACAAGCATCCCTCCGGGCAACGTGCCCCGCCCTTGAGATATCAGGCCAGGTTCACACGGTCCCTGGGCTGGTGTCAGAGTTAACGGAAGCCCTCCCTGCCACCCAGAGGACCGTGCGTTTTCCCGTGGACCACACTTGCCAGCAGCTCTCCCACCCCCGCAGAGGCAGAGTGCCAGGGAAGAACTAGGGACCTGGGGCCGGGAAGAGGGGCCGGCCAAGGTTCCGCGCCAGGTGGAGCGGGTCCCGGCGGGCGGGCGGGCGGGCGGGCGGGACCCTCGTCCACGGACCGGTTCTCCTGTGGGGAGTCTGGCCTGTGCCCCGCCTGGGAGGCTAAGAGCCTTGCTTCGCCTGCAACGCCCCCACCCTGCCACAAGGCGGCAGACTTGGACCCAGCCGCTTCAACCCTCCAGTCTCCGCTGAACCACCCAAAAATGGAGTGTGACCGCTGCGACCTCAGTCCCCCAGAGCTCGAACCCCCACCTCTGCGAGGGAATCGGCGGCCTCCTGTCCTTGGCGTCCACAAAAGGCATTCACCTGCGGTGAACCTGGGCCTCGGGCGAGCAGGGCCAGGCCCCATGGTAGGAGCCCGGGGGAGGCAATGGCAGCCTCTGCGGCCAGGCCTCGGGCTCTCCCCGGGGCTCTCTCGGGGCACGGGCACCCTCTCTCGTCTAGAGAGTGCCCACGCCGTCCCTTGACCCCCGGGAGACACCTGCTTCCCGTGATAAGAGGCCCCCGGCCTCCATGGAGCTTGGAACTCTGGGGCCGGGCGGCGGGTCACTGGGCTAAGTGGCTGGAAACGCGCAGACCCCTCCGTCCCGACCGCCCCACTGCGAAGATCCCCCTGTTCTTCCATCCGTAAGGGGGTCGCCCCTTACGGATGGAAGAACAGGGGGGATGCCCCCAGGAGATGGCATTTGTCAGAGCCGCAGCTGGCCGGTTTCGGGCCAAGACGCGGGACCCGGCAGGTAGAGGGCAGGCAGCCCCACCACAAGCCTCCCTCGGGGCAACGGGCCCCACCCTGGACATATCAGGCCTGCTTCACAGGGTCCCTGGGGTCCTGTCCGTGGAACTGGAAGCTCTCCCCGCCACCCAGAGGTCCGTTCCTTTTCCCGTGGACCACACTTGCCAGCGCGTCTCCCACCCCGGCACAGGCAGAGTGCCAGGGAAGAACTAGGGACCCGGGGCCTGGATGAGGGGCGCGCCAGGGTTCCGCGCCTGGTGGGCAGGGGCCGAGCGGGCCGGACCCACGCCCAGGGACCAAGTCTCCCGGGGGGACTCGGGCCTGAGACCTGCCTGGGGGGCTAAGGGTCTTTCTTGGCTCAAAAGGCCCCACCCTGCCCCGAGGCGGCAAACGTGCACCGAGACGCTTCTACTCTCTCAAGTCTGGGCTGGACTTCGCGAGAAGGGACTGTGTCCGCTGGGACCCGGGTCCCACAGGGCTCGAACCCCCCTCCCCGTGAAGGAGTCCGCGGCCTGTGGTCCTTGGTGTCCGCAAAAGGCATTCACCTGCGGAGAACCTGGGCCCACGTGAGCGGGACCAGGCCCCACGGCAGGAGCCTAGGGAGGCCACTGGAGCCACGGGGGCCAGGGCTGGGCATTTTCCCGGGTGCTCTCTCGGGTCCCGGGCGCCCTCTCTCGCCCGGGGAGTGCCCACGCCGTCCCTTGACCCCCGCAGGACGCCTGCATCCCGCCATAAGCGGCCCACCTCCTCCATGGAGCTCGCACGCATGGGGCCGGGGTGCGAGCAACTGGCCTACGTGGCGGCAAACCCGCAGACCCCTCCGTCCCGTCCCCGCCACTGCGAAGATCCCCCTGTTCTTCCATCCGTAAAGGGGTCCCCCTTTACGGATGGAAGAACAGGGGGGAGGCGCCCAGGAGATGGCTTTTGTCCGAGCCGCGGCTGGGTGGTTTTCGGGCCAAGAGGCGGGGCCGCGCAGGCGCAAGCAGGCCCCCCCACCACAAGCATCCCTCCGGGCAACGTGCCCCGCCCTTGAGATATCAGGCCAGGTTCACACGGTCCCTGGGCTGGTGTCAGAGTTAACGGAAGCCCTCCCTGCCACCCAGAGGACCGTGCGTTTTCCCGTGGACCACACTTGCCAGCAGCTCTCCCACCCCCGCAGAGGCAGAGTGCCAGGGAAGAACTAGGGACCTGGGGCCGGGAAGAGGGGCCGGCCAAGGTTCCGCGCCAGGTGGAGCGGGTCCCGGCGGGCGGGCGGGCGGGCGGGCGGGACCCTCGTCCACGGACCGGTTCTCCTGTGGGGAGTCTGGCCTGTGCCCCGCCTGGGAGGCTAAGAGCCTTGCTTCGCCTGCAACGCCCCCACCCTGCCACAAGGCGGCAGACTTGGACCCAGCCGCTTCAACCCTCCAGTCTCCGCTGAACCACCCAAAAATGGAGTCTGACCGCTGCGACCTCAGTCCCCCAGAGCTCGAACCCCCACCTCTGCGAGGGAATCGGCGGCCTCCTGTCCTTGGCGTCCGCAAAAGGCATTCACCTGCGGTGAACCTGGGCCTCGGGCGAGCAGGGCCAGGCCCCATGGTAGGAGCCCGGGGGAGGCAATGGCAGCCTCTGCGGCCAGGCCTCGGGCTCTCCCCGGGGCTCTCTCGGGGCACGGGCACCCTCTCTCGTCTAGAGAGTGCCCACGCCGTCCCTTGACCCCCGGGAGACACCTGCTTCCCGTGATAAGAGGCCCCCGGCCTCCATGGAGCTTGGAACTCTGGGGCCGGGCGGCGGGTCACTGGGCTAAGTGGCTGGAAACGCGCAGACCCCTCCGTCCCGACCGCCCCACTGCGAAGATCCCCCTGTTCTTCCATCCGTAAGGGGGTCGCCCCTTACGGATGGAAGAACAGGGGGGATGCCCCCAGGAGATGGCATTTGTCAGAGCCGCAGCTGGCCGGTTTCGGGCCAAGACGCGGGACCCGGCAGGTAGAGGGCAGGCAGCCCCACCACAAGCCTCCCTCGGGGCAACGGGCCCCACCCTGGACATATCAGGCCTGCTTCACAGGGTCCCTGGGGTCCTGTCCGTGGAACTGGAAGCTCTCCCCGCCACCCAGAGGTCCGTTCCTTTTCCCGTGGACCACACTTGCCAGCGCGTCTCCCACCCCGGCACAGGCAGAGTGCCAGGGAAGAACTAGGGACCCGGGGCCTGGATGAGGGGCGCGCCAGGGTTCCGCGCCTGGTGGGCAGGGGCCGAGCGGGCCGGACCCACGCCCAGGGACCAAGTCTCCCGGGGGGACTCGGGCCTGAGACCTGCCTGGGGGGCTAAGGGTCTTTCTTGGCTCAAAAGGCCCCACCCTGCCCCGAGGCGGCAAACGTGCACCGAGACGCTTCTACTCTCTCAAGTCTGGGCTGGACTTCGCGAGAAGGGACTGTGTCCGCTGGGACCCGGGTCCCACAGGGCTCGAACCCCCCTCCCCGTGAAGGCGTCCGCGGCCTGTGGTCCTTGGTGTCCGCAAAAGGCATTCACCTGCGGAGAACCTGGGCCCACGTGAGCGGGACCAGGCCCCACGGCAGGAGCCTAGGGAGGCCACTGGAGCCACGGGGGCCAGGGCTGGGCATTTTCCCGGGTGCTCTCTCGGGTCCCGGGCGCCCTCTCTCGCCCGGGGAGTGCCCACGCCGTCCCTTGACCCCCGCAGGACGCCTGCATCCCGCCATAAGCGGCCCACCTCCTCCATGGAGCTCGCACGCATGGGGCCGGGGTGCGAGCAACTGGCCTACGTGGCGGCAAACCCGCAGACCCCTCCGTCCCGTCCCCGCCACTGCGAAGATCCCCCTGTTCTTCCATCCGTAAAGGGGTCCCCCTTTACGGATGGAAGAACAGGGGGGAGGCGCCCAGGAGATGGCTTTTGTCCGAGCCGCGGCTGGGTGGTTTTCGGGCCAAGAGGCGGGGCCGCGCAGGCGCAAGCAGGCCCCCCCACCACAAGCATCCCTCCGGGCAACGTGCCCCGCCCTTGAGATATCAGGCCAGGTTCACACGGTCCCTGGGCTGGTGTCAGAGTTAACGGAAGCCCTCCCTGCCACCCAGAGGACCGTGCGTTTTCCCGTGGACCACACTTGCCAGCAGCTCTCCCACCCCCGCAGAGGCAGAGTGCCAGGGAAGAACTAGGGACCTGGGGCCGGGAAGAGGGGCCGGCCAAGGTTCCGCGCCAGGTGGAGCGGGTCCCGGCGGGCGGGCGGGCGGGCGGGCGGGACCCTCGTCCACGGACCGGTTCTCCTGTGGGGAGTCTGGCCTGTGCCCCGCCTGGGAGGCTAAGAGCCTTGCTTCGCCTGCAACGCCCCCACCCTGCCACAAGGCGGCAGACTTGGACCCAGCCGCTTCAACCCTCCAGTCTCCGCTGAACCACCCAAAAATGGAGTGTGACCGCTGCGACCTCAGTCCCCCAGAGCTCGAACCCCCACCTCTGCGAGGGAATCGGCGGCCTCCTGTCCTTGGCGTCCGCAAAAGGCATTCACCTGCGGTGAACCTGGGCCTCGGGCGAGCAGGGCCAGGCCCCATGGTAGGAGCCCGGGGGAGGCAATGGCAGCCTCTGCGGCCAGGCCTCGGGCTCTCCCCGGGGCTCTCTCGGGGCACGGGCACCCTCTCTCGTCTAGAGAGTGCCCACGCCGTCCCTTGACCCCCGGGAGACACCTGCTTCCCGTGATAAGAGGCCCCCGGCCTCCATGGAGCTTGGAACTCGGGGGCCGGGCGGCGGGTCACTGGGCTAAGTGGCTGGAAACGCGCAGACCCCTCCGTCCCGACCGCCCCACTGCGAAGATCCCCCTGTTCTTCCATCCGTAAGGGGGTCGCCCCTTACGGATGGAAGAACAGGGGGGATGCCCCCAGGAGATGGCATTTGTCAGAGCCGCAGCTGGCCGGTTTCGGGCCAAGACGCGGGACCCGGCAGGTAGAGGGCAGGCAGCCCCACCACAAGCCTCCCTCGGGGCAACGGGCCCCACCCTGGACATATCAGGCCTGCTTCACAGGGTCCCTGGGGTCCTGTCCGTGGAACTGGAAGCTCTCCCCGCCACCCAGAGGTCCGTTCCTTTTCCCGTGGACCACACTTGCCAGCGCGTCTCCCACCCCGGCACAGGCAGAGTGCCAGGGAAGAACTAGGGACCCGGGGCCTGGATGAGGGGCGCGCCAGGGTTCCGCGCCTGGTGGGCAGGGGCCGAGCGGGCCGGACCCACGCCCAGGGACCAAGTCTCCCGGGGGGACTCGGGCCTGAGACCTGCCTGGGGGGCTAAGGGTCTTTCTTGGCTCAAAAGGCCCCACCCTGCCCCGAGGCGGCAAACGTGCACCGAGACGCTTCTACTCTCTCAAGTCTGGGCTGGACTTCGCGAGAAGGGACTGTGTCCGCTGGGACCCGGGTCCCACAGAGCTCGAACCCCCCTCCCCGTGAAGGCGTCCGCGGCCTGTGGTCCTTGGTGTCCGCAAAAGGCATTCACCTGCGGAGAACCTGGGCCCACGTGAGCGGGACCAGGCCCCACGGCAGGAGCCTAGGGAGGCCACTGGAGCCACGGGGGCCAGGGCTGGGCATTTTCCCGGGTGCTCTCTCGGGTCCCGGGCGCCCTCTCTCGCCCGGGGAGTGCCCACGCCGTCCCTTGACCCCCGCAGGACGCCTGCATCCCGCCATAAGCGGCCCACCTCCTCCATGGAGCTCGCACGCATGGGGCCGGGGTGCGAGCAACTGGCCTACGTGGCGGCAAACCCGCAGACCCCTCCGTCCCGTCCCCGCCACTGCGAAGATCCCCCTGTTCTTCCATCCGTAAAGGGGTCCCCCTTTACGGATGGAAGAACAGGGGGGAGGCGCCCAGGAGATGGCTTTTGTCCGAGCCGCGGCTGGGTGGTTTTCGGGCCAAGAGGCGGGGCCGCGCAGGCGCAAGCAGGCCCCCCCACCACAAGCATCCCTCCGGGCAACGTGCCCCGCCCTTGAGATATCAGGCCAGGTTCACACGGTCCCTGGGCTGGTGTCAGAGTTAACGGAAGCCCTCCCTGCCACCCAGAGGACCGTGCGTTTTCCCGTGGACCACACTTGCCAGCAGCTCTCCCACCCCCGCAGAGGCAGAGTGCCAGGGAAGAACTAGGGACCTGGGGCCGGGAAGAGGGGCCGGCCAAGGTTCCGCGCCAGGTGGAGCGGGTCCCGGCGGGCGGGCGGGCGGGCGGGCGGGACCCTCGTCCACGGACCGGTTCTCCTGTGGGGAGTCTGGCCTGTGCCCCGCCTGGGAGGCTAAGAGCCTTGCTTCGCCTGCAACGCCCCCACCCTGCCACAAGGCGGCAGACTTGGACCCAGCCGCTTCAACCCTCCAGTCTCCGCTGAACCACCCAAAAATGGAGTGTGACCGCTGCGACCTCAGTCCCCCAGAGCTCGAACCCCCACCTCTGCGAGGGAAATCGGCGGCCTCCTGTCCTTGGCGTCCGCAAAAGGCATTCACCTGCGGTGAACCTGGGCCTCGGGCGAGCAGGGCCAGGCCCCATGGTAGGAGCCCGGGGGAGGCAATGGCAGCCTCTGCGGCCAGGCCTCGGGCTCTCCCCGGGGCTCTCTCGGGGCACGGGCACCCTCTCTCGTCTAGAGAGTGCCCACGCCGTCCCTTGACCCCCGGGAGACACCTGCTTCCCGTGATAAGAGGCCCCCGGCCTCCATGGAGCTTGGAACTCTGGGGCCGGGCGGCGGGTCACTGGGCTAAGTGGCTGGAAACGCGCAGACCCCTCCGTCCCGACCGCCCCACTGCGAAGATCCCCCTGTTCTTCCATCCGTAAGGGGGTCGCCCCTTACGGATGGAAGAACAGGGGGGATGCCCCCAGGAGATGGCATTTGTCAGAGCCGCAGCTGGCCGGTTTCGGGCCAAGACGCGGGACCCGGCAGGTAGAGGGCAGGCAGCCCCACCACAAGCCTCCCTCGGGGCAACGGGCCCCACCCTGGACATATCAGGCCTGCTTCACAGGGTCCCTGGGGTCCTGTCCGTGGAACTGGAAGCTCTCCCCGCCACCCAGAGGTCCGTTCCTTTTCCCGTGGACCACACTTGCCAGCGCGTCTCCCACCCCGGCACAGGCAGAGTGCCAGGGAAGAACTAGGGACCCGGGGCCTGGATGAGGGGCGCGCCAGGGTTCCGCGCCTGGGGGGCAGGGGGCCGAGCGGGCCGGACCCACGCCCAGGGACCAAGTCTCCCGGGGGGACTCGGGCCTGAGACCTGCCTGGGGGGCTAAGGGTCTTTCTTGGCTCAAAAGGCCCCACCCTGCCCCGAGGCGGCAAACGTGCACCGAGACGCTTCTACTCTCTCAAGTCTGGGCTGGACTTCGCGAGAAGGGACTGTGTCCGCTGGGACCCGGGATCCACAGAGCTCGAACCCCCCTCCCCGTGAAGGCGTCCGCGGCCTGTGGTCCTTGGTGTCCGCAAAAGGCATTCACCTGCGGAGAACCTGGGCCCACGTGAGCGGGACCAGGCCCCACGGCAGGAGCCTAGGGAGGCCACTGGAGCCACGGGGGCCAGGGCTGGGCATTTTCCCGGGTGCTCTCTCGGGTCCCGGGCGCCCTCTCTCGCCCGGGGAGTGCCCACGCCGTCCCTTGACCCCCGCAGGACGCCTGCATCCCGCCATAAGCGGCCCACCTCCTCCATGGAGCTCGCACGCATGGGGCCGGGGTGCGAGCAACTGGCCTACGTGGCGGCAAACCCGCAGACCCCTCCGTCCCGTCCCCGCCACTGCGAAGATCCCCCTGTTCTTCCATCCGTAAAGGGGTCCCCCTTTACGGATGGAAGAACAGGGGGGAGGCGCCCAGGAGATGGCTTTTGCCCGAGCCGCGGCTGGGTGGTTTTCGGGCCAAGAGGCGGGGCCGCGCAGGCGCAAGCAGGCCCCCCCACCACAAGCATCCCTCCGGGCAACGTGCCCCGCCCTTGAGATATCAGGCCAGGTTCACACGGTCCCTGGGCTGGTGTCAGAGTTAACGGAAGCCCTCCCTGCCACCCAGAGGACCGTGCGTTTTCCCGTGGACCACACTTGCCAGCAGCTCTCCCACCCCCGCAGAGGCAGAGTGCCAGGGAAGAACTAGGGACCTGGGGCCGGGAAGAGGGGCCGGCCAAGGTTCCGCGCCAGGTGGAGCGGGTCCCGGCGGGCGGGCGGGCGGGCGGGCGGGACCCTCGTCCACGGACCGGTTCTCCTGTGGGGAGTCTGGCCTGTGCCCCGCCTGGGAGGCTAAGAGCCTTGCTTCGCCTGCAACGCCCCCACCCTGCCACAAGGCGGCAGACTTGGACCCAGCCGCTTCAACCCTCCAGTCTCCGCTGAACCACCCAAAAATGGAGTCTGACCGCTGCGACCTCAGTCCCCCAGAGCTCGAACCCCCACCTCTGCGAGGGAATCGGCGGCCTCCTGTCCTTGGCGTCCGCAAAAGGCATTCACCTGCGGTGAACCTGGGCCTCGGGCGAGCAGGGCCAGGCCCCATGGTAGGAGCCCGGGGGAGGCAATGGCAGCCTCTGCGGCCAGGCCTCGGGCTCTCCCCGGGGCTCTCTCGGGGCACGGGCACCCTCTCTCGTCTAGAGAGTGCCCACGCCGTCCCTTGACCCCCGGGAGACACCTGCTTCCCGTGATAAGAGGCCCCCGGCCTCCATGGAGCTTGGAACTCTGGGGCCGGGCGGCGGGTCACTGGGCTAAGTGGCTGGAAACGCGCAGACCCCTCCGTCCCGACCGCCCCACTGCGAAGATCCCCCTGTTCTTCCATCCGTAAGGGGGTCGCCCCTTACGGATGGAAGAACAGGGGGGATGCCCCCAGGAGATGGCATTTGTCAGAGCCGCAGCTGGCCGGTTTCGGGCCAAGACGCGGGACCCGGCAGGTAGAGGGCAGGCAGCCCCACCACAAGCCTCCCTCGGGGCAACGGGCCCCACCCTGGACATATCAGGCCTGCTTCACAGGGTCCCTGGGGTCCTGTCCGTGGAACTGGAAGCTCTCCCCGCCACCCAGAGGTCCGTTCCTTTTCCCGTGGACCACACTTGCCAGCGCGTCTCCCACCCCGGCACAGGCAGAGTGCCAGGGAAGAACTAGGGACCCGGGGCCTGGATGAGGGGCGCGCCAGGGTTCCGCGCCTGGTGGGCAGGGGCCGAGCGGGCCGGACCCACGCCCAGGGACCAAGTCTCCCGGGGGGACTCGGGCCTGAGACCTGCCTGGGGGGCTAAGGGTCTTTCTTGGCTCAAAAGGCCCCACCCTGCCCCGAGGCGGCAAACGTGCACCGAGACGCTTCTACTCTCTCAAGTCTGGGCTGGACTTCGCGAGAAGGGACTGTGTCCGCTGGGACCCGGGTCCCACAGGGCTCGAACCCCCCTCCCCGTGAAGGCGTCCGCGGCCTGTGGTCCTTGGTGTCCGCAAAAGGCATTCACCTGCGGAGAACCTGGGCCCACGTGAGCGGGACCAGGCCCCACGGCAGGAGCCTAGGGAGGCCACTGGAGCCACGGGGGCCAGGGCTGGGCATTTTCCCGGGTGCTCTCTCGGGTCCCGGGCGCCCTCTCTCGCCCGGGGAGTGCCCACGCCGTCCCTTGACCCCCGCAGGACGCCTGCATCCCGCCATAAGCGGCCCACCTCCTCCATGGAGCTCGCACGCATGGGGCCGGGGTGCGAGCAACTGGCCTACGTGGCGGCAAACCCGCAGACCCCTCCGTCCCGTCCCCGCCACTGCGAAGATCCCCCTGTTCTTCCATCCGTAAAGGGGTCCCCCTTTACGGATGGAAGAACAGGGGGGAGGCGCCCAGGAGATGGCTTTTGTCCGAGCCGCGGCTGGGTGGTTTTCGGGCCAAGAGGCGGGGCCGCGCAGGCGCAAGCAGGCCCCCCCACCACAAGCATCCCTCCGGGCAACGTGCCCCGCCCTTGAGATATCAGGCCAGGTTCACACGGTCCCTGGGCTGGTGTCAGAGTTAACGGAAGCCCTCCCTGCCACCCAGAGGACCGTGCGTTTTCCCGTGGACCACACTTGCCAGCAGCTCTCCCACCCCCGCAGAGGCAGAGTGCCAGGGAAGAACTAGGGACCTGGGGCCGGGAAGAGGGGCCGGCCAAGGTTCCGCGCCAGGTGGAGCGGGTCCCGGCGGGCGGGCGGGCGGGCGGGCGGGACCCTCGTCCACGGACCGGTTCTCCTGTGGGGAGTCTGGCCTGTGCCCCGCCTGGGAGGCTAAGAGCCTTGCTTCGCCTGCAACGCCCCCACCCTGCCACAAGGCGGCAGACTTGGACCCAGCCGCTTCAACCCTCCAGTCTCCGCTGAACCACCCAAAAATGGAGTGTGACCGCTGCGACCTCAGTCCCCCAGAGCTCGAACCCCCACCTCTGCGAGGGAATCGGCGGCCTCCTGTCCTTGGCGTCCGCAAAAGGCATTCACCTGCGGTGAACCTGGGCCTCGGGCGAGCAGGGCCAGGCCCCATGGTAGGAGCCCGGGGGAGGCAATGGCAGCCTCTGCGGCCAGGCCTCGGGCTCTCCCCGGGGCTCTCTCGGGGCACGGGCACCCTCTCTCGTCTAGAGAGTGCCCACGCCGTCCCTTGACCCCCGGGAGACACCTGCTTCCCGTGATAAGAGGCCCCCGGCCTCCATGGAGCTTGGAACTCGGGGGCCGGGCGGCGGGTCACTGGGCTAAGTGGCTGGAAACGCGCAGACCCCTCCGTCCCGACCGCCCCACTGCGAAGATCCCCCTGTTCTTCCATCCGTAAGGGGGTCGCCCCTTACGGATGGAAGAACAGGGGGGATGCCCCCAGGAGATGGCATTTGTCAGAGCCGCAGCTGGCCGGTTTCGGGCCAAGACGCGGGACCCGGCAGGTAGAGGGCAGGCAGCCCCACCACAAGCCTCCCTCGGGGCAACGGGCCCCACCCTGGACATATCAGGCCTGCTTCACAGGGTCCCTGGGGTCCTGTCCGTGGAACTGGAAGCTCTCCCCGCCACCCAGAGGTCCGTTCCTTTTCCCGTGGACCACACTTGCCAGCGCGTCTCCCACCCCGGCACAGGCAGAGTGCCAGGGAAGAACTAGGGACCCGGGGCCTGGATGAGGGGCGCGCCAGGGTTCCGCGCCTGGTGGGCAGGGGCCGAGCGGGCCGGACCCACGCCCAGGGACCAAGTCTCCCGGGGGGACTCGGGCCTGAGACCTGCCTGGGGGGCTAAGGGTCTTTCTTGGCTCAAAAGGCCCCACCCTGCCCCGAGGCGGCAAACGTGCACCGAGACGCTTCTACTCTCTCAAGTCTGGGCTGGACTTCGCGAGAAGGGACTGTGTCCGCTGGGACCCGGGTCCCACAGAGCTCGAACCCCCCTCCCCGTGAAGGCGTCCGCGGCCTGTGGTCCTTGGTGTCCGCAAAAGGCATTCACCTGCGGAGAACCTGGGCCCACGTGAGCGGGACCAGGCCCCACGGCAGGAGCCTAGGGAGGCCACTGGAGCCACGGGGGCCAGGGCTGGGCATTTTCCCGGGTGCTCTCTCGGGTCCCGGGCGCCCTCTCTCGCCCGGGGAGTGCCCACGCCGTCCCTTGACCCCCGCAGGACGCCTGCATCCCGCCATAAGCGGCCCACCTCCTCCATGGAGCTCGCACGCATGGGGCCGGGGTGCGAGCAACTGGCCTACGTGGCGGCAAACCCGCAGACCCCTCCGTCCCGTCCCCGCCACTGCGAAGATCCCCCTGTTCTTCCATCCGTAAAGGGGTCCCCCTTTACGGATGGAAGAACAGGGGGGAGGCGCCCAGGAGATGGCTTTTGTCCGAGCCGCGGCTGGGTGGTTTTCGGGCCAAGAGGCGGGGCCGCGCAGGCGCAAGCAGGCCCCCCCACCACAAGCATCCCTCCGGGCAACGTGCCCCGCCCTTGAGATATCAGGCCAGGTTCACACGGTCCCTGGGCTGGTGTCAGAGTTAACGGAAGCCCTCCCTGCCACCCAGAGGACCGTGCGTTTTCCCGTGGACCACACTTGCCAGCAGCTCTCCCACCCCCGCAGAGGCAGAGTGCCAGGGAAGAACTAGGGACCTGGGGCCGGGAAGAGGGGCCGGCCAAGGTTCCGCGCCAGGTGGAGCGGGTCCCGGCGGGCGGGCGGGCGGGCGGGCGGGACCCTCGTCCACGGACCGGTTCTCCTGTGGGGAGTCTGGCCTGTGCCCCGCCTGGGAGGCTAAGAGCCTTGCTTCGCCTGCAACGCCCCCACCCTGCCACAAGGCGGCAGACTTGGACCCAGCCGCTTCAACCCTCCAGTCTCCGCTGAACCACCCAAAAATGGAGTGTGACCGCTGCGACCTCAGTCCCCCAGAGCTCGAACCCCCACCTCTGCGAGGGAAATCGGCGGCCTCCTGTCCTTGGCGTCCGCAAAAGGCATTCACCTGCGGTGAACCTGGGCCTCGGGCGAGCAGGGCCAGGCCCCATGGTAGGAGCCCGGGGGAGGCAATGGCAGCCTCTGCGGCCAGGCCTCGGGCTCTCCCCGGGGCTCTCTCGGGGCACGGGCACCCTCTCTCGTCTAGAGAGTGCCCACGCCGTCCCTTGACCCCCGGGAGACACCTGCTTCCCGTGATAAGAGGCCCCCGGCCTCCATGGAGCTTGGAACTCTGGGGCCGGGCGGCGGGTCACTGGGCTAAGTGGCTGGAAACGCGCAGACCCCTCCGTCCCGACCGCCCCACTGCGAAGATCCCCCTGTTCTTCCATCCGTAAGGGGGTCGCCCCTTACGGATGGAAGAACAGGGGGGATGCCCCCAGGAGATGGCATTTGTCAGAGCCGCAGCTGGCCGGTTTCGGGCCAAGACGCGGGACCCGGCAGGTAGAGGGCAGGCAGCCCCACCACAAGCCTCCCTCGGGGCAACGGGCCCCACCCTGGACATATCAGGCCTGCTTCACAGGGTCCCTGGGGTCCTGTCCGTGGAACTGGAAGCTCTCCCCGCCACCCAGAGGTCCGTTCCTTTTCCCGTGGACCACACTTGCCAGCGCGTCTCCCACCCCGGCACAGGCAGAGTGCCAGGGAAGAACTAGGGACCCGGGGCCTGGATGAGGGGCGCGCCAGGGTTCCGCGCCTGGGGGGCAGGGGCCGAGCGGGCCGGACCCACGCCCAGGGACCAAGTCTCCCGGGGGGACTCGGGCCTGAGACCTGCCTGGGGGGCTAAGGGTCTTTCTTGGCTCAAAAGGCCCCACCCTGCCCCGAGGCGGCAAACGTGCACCGAGACGCTTCTACTCTCTCAAGTCTGGGCTGGACTTCGCGAGAAGGGACTGTGTCCGCTGGGACCCGGGATCCACAGAGCTCGAACCCCCCTCCCCGTGAAGGCGTCCGCGGCCTGTGGTCCTTGGTGTCCGCAAAAGGCATTCACCTGCGGAGAACCTGGGCCCACGTGAGCGGGACCAGGCCCCACGGCAGGAGCCTAGGGAGGCCACTGGAGCCACGGGGGCCAGGGCTGGGCATTTTCCCGGGTGCTCTCTCGGGTCCCGGGCGCCCTCTCTCGCCCGGGGAGTGCCCACGCCGTCCCTTGACCCCCGCAGGACGCCTGCATCCCGCCATAAGCGGCCCACCTCCTCCATGGAGCTCGCACGCATGGGGCCGGGGTGCGAGCAACTGGCCTACGTGGCGGCAAACCCGCAGACCCCTCCGTCCCGTCCCCGCCACTGCGAAGATCCCCCTGTTCTTCCATCCGTAAAGGGGTCCCCCTTTACGGATGGAAGAACAGGGGGGAGGCGCCCAGGAGATGGCTTTTGCCCGAGCCGCGGCTGGGTGGTTTTCGGGCCAAGAGGCGGGGCCGCGCAGGCGCAAGCAGGCCCCCCCACCACAAGCATCCCTCCGGGCAACGTGCCCCGCCCTTGAGATATCAGGCCAGGTTCACACGGTCCCTGGGCTGGTGTCAGAGTTAACGGAAGCCCTCCCTGCCACCCAGAGGACCGTGCGTTTTCCCGTGGACCACACTTGCCAGCAGCTCTCCCACCCCCGCAGAGGCAGAGTGCCAGGGAAGAACTAGGGACCTGGGGCCGGGAAGAGGGGCCGGCCAAGGTTCCGCGCCAGGTGGAGCGGGTCCCGGCGGGCGGGCGGGCGGGCGGGCGGGACCCTCGTCCACGGACCGGTTCTCCTGTGGGGAGTCTGGCCTGTGCCCCGCCTGGGAGGCTAAGAGCCTTGCTTCGCCTGCAACGCCCCCACCCTGCCACAAGGCGGCAGACTTGGACCCAGCCGCTTCAACCCTCCAGTCTCCGCTGAACCACCCAAAAATGGAGTGTGACCGCTGCGACCTCAGTCCCCCAGAGCTCGAACCCCCACCTCTGCGAGGGGAATCGGCGGCCTCCTGTCCTTGGCGTCCGCAAAAGGCATTCACCTGCGGTGAACCTGGGCCTCGGGCGAGCAGGGCCAGGCCCCATGGTAGGAGCCCGGGGGAGGCAATGGCAGCCTCTGCGGCCAGGCCTCGGGCTCTCCCCGGGGCTCTCTCGGGGCACGGGCACCCTCTCTCGTCTAGAGAGTGCCCACGCCGTCCCTTGACCCCCGGGAGACACCTGCTTCCCGTGATAAGAGGCCCCCGGCCTCCATGGAGCTTGGAACTCGGGGGCCGGGCGGCGGGTCACTGGGCTAAGTGGCTGGAAACGCGCAGACCCCTCCGTCCCGACCGCCCCACTGCGAAGATCCCCCTGTTCTTCCATCCGTAAGGGGGTCGCCCCTTACGGATGGAAGAACAGGGGGGATGCCCCCAGGAGATGGCATTTGTCAGAGCCGCAGCTGGCCGGTTTCGGGCCAAGACGCGGGACCCGGCAGGTAGAGGGCAGGCAGCCCCACCACAAGCCTCCCTCGGGGCAACGGGCCCCACCCTGGACATATCAGGCCTGCTTCACAGGGTCCCTGGGGTCCTGTCCGTGGAACTGGAAGCTCTCCCCGCCACCCAGAGGTCCGTTCCTTTTCCCGTGGACCACACTTGCCAGCGCGTCTCCCACCCCGGCACAGGCAGAGTGCCAGGGAAGAACTAGGGACCCGGGGCCTGGATGAGGGGCGCGCCAGGGTTCCGCGCCTGGTGGGCAGGGGCCGAGCGGGCCGGACCCACGCCCAGGGACCAAGTCTCCCGGGGGGACTCGGGCCTGAGACCTGCCTGGGGGGCTAAGGGTCTTTCTTGGCTCAAAAGGCCCCACCCTGCCCCGAGGCGGCAAACGTGCACCGAGACGCTTCTACTCTCTCAAGTCTGGGCTGGACTTCGCGAGAAGGGACTGTGTCCGCTGGGACCCGGGTCCCACAGAGCTCGAACCCCCCTCCCCGTGAAGGCGTCCGCGGCCTGTGGTCCTTGGTGTCCGCAAAAGGCATTCACCTGCGGAGAACCTGGGCCCACGTGAGCGGGACCAGGCCCCACGGCAGGAGCCTAGGGAGGCCACTGGAGCCACGGGGGCCAGGGCTGGGCATTTTCCCGGGTGCTCTCTCGGGTCCCGGGCGCCCTCTCTCGCCCGGGGAGTGCCCACGCCGTCCCTTGACCCCCGCAGGACGCCTGCATCCCGCCATAAGCGGCCCACCTCCTCCATGGAGCTCGCACGCATGGGGCCGGGGTGCGAGCAACTGGCCTACGTGGCGGCAAACCCGCAGACCCCTCCGTCCCGTCCCCGCCACTGCGAAGATCCCCCTGTTCTTCCATCCGTAAAGGGGTCCCCCTTTACGGATGGAAGAACAGGGGGGAGGCGCCCAGGAGATGGCTTTTGTCCGAGCCGCGGCTGGGTGGTTTTCGGGCCAAGAGGCGGGGCCGCGCAGGCGCAAGCAGGCCCCCCCACCACAAGCATCCCTCCGGGCAACGTGCCCCGCCCTTGAGATATCAGGCCAGGTTCACACGGTCCCTGGGCTGGTGTCAGAGTTAACGGAAGCCCTCCCTGCCACCCAGAGGACCGTGCGTTTTCCCGTGGACCACACTTGCCAGCAGCTCTCCCACCCCCGCAGAGGCAGAGTGCCAGGGAAGAACTAGGGACCTGGGGCCGGGAAGAGGGGCCGGCCAAGGTTCCGCGCCAGGTGGAGCGGGTCCCGGCGGGCGGGCGGGCGGGCAGGCGGGCGGGACCCTCGTCCACGGACCGGTTCTCCTGTGGGGAGTCTGGCCTGTGCCCCGCCTGGGAGGCTAAGAGCCTTGCTTCGCCTGCAACGCCCCCACCCTGCCACAAGGTGGCAGACTTGGACCCAGCCGCTTCAACCCTCCAGTCTCCGCTGAACCACCCAAAAATGGAGTGTGACCGCTGCGACCTCAGTCCCCCAGAGCTCGAACCCCCACCTCTGTGAGGGAATCGGCGGCTTCCTGTCCTTGGCGTCCGCAAAAGGCATTCACCTGCGGTGAACCTGGGCCTCGGGCGAGCAGGGCCAGGCCCCATGGTAGGAGCCCGGGGGAGGCAATGGCAGCCTCTGCGGCCAGGCCTCGGGCTCTCCCCGGGGCTCTCTCGGGGCACGGGCACCCTCTCTCGTCTAGAGAGTGCCCACGCCGTCCCTTGACCCCCGGGAGACACCTGCTTCCCGTGATAAGAGGCCCCCGGCCTCCATGGAGCTTGGAACTCGGGGGCCGGGCTGCGGGTCACTGGGCTAAGTGGCTGGAAACGCGCAGACCCCTCCGTCCCGACCGCCCCACTGCGAAGATCCCCCTGTTCTTCCATCCGTAAGGGGGTCGCCCCTTACGGATGGAAGAACAGGGGGGATGCCCCCAGGAGATGGCATTTGTCAGAGCCGCAGCTGGCCGGTTTCGGGCCAAGACGCGGGACCCGGCAGGTAGAGGGCAGGCAGCCCCACCACAAGCCTCCCTCGGGGCAACGGGCCCCACCCTGGACATATCAGGCCTGCTTCACAGGGTCCCTGGGGTCCTGTCCGTGGAACTGGAGGCTCTCCCCGCCACCCAGAGGTCCGTTCCTTTTCCCGTGGACCACACTTGCCAGCGCGTCT
The DNA here is from genome assembly GCF_022682495.2 of Desmodus rotundus. Lineage (NCBI taxonomy): Eukaryota > Metazoa > Chordata > Mammalia > Chiroptera > Phyllostomidae > Desmodus > Desmodus rotundus. Next base: position 20,934 of record NW_026527311.1, on the reverse strand, counting down.
CCCACCCCGGCACAGGCAGAGTGCCAGGGAAGAACTAGGGACCCGGGGCCTGGATGAGGGGCGCGCCAGGGTTCCGCGCCTGGGGGGCAGGGGCCGAGCGGGCCGGACCCACGCCCAGGGACCAAGTCTCCCGGGGGGACTCGGGCCTGAGACCTGCCTGGGGGGCTAAGGGTCTTTCTTGGCTCAAAAGGCCCCACCCTGCCCCGAGGCGGCAAACGTGCACCGAGACGCTTCTACTCTCTCAAGTCTGGGCTGGACTTCGCGAGAAGGGACTGTGTCCGCTGGGACCCGGGTCCCACAGAGCTCGAACCCCCCTCCCCGTGAAGGCGTCCGCGGCCTGTGGTCCTTGGTGTCCGCAAAAGGCATTCACCTGCGGAGAACCTGGGCCCACGTGAGCGGGACCAGGCCCCACGGCAGGAGCCTAGGGAGGCCACTGGAGCCACGGGGGCCAGGGCTGGGCATTTTCCCGGGTGCTCTCTCGGGTCCCGGGCGCCCTCTCTCGCCCGGGGAGTGCCCACGCCGTCCCTTGACCCCCGCAGGACGCCTGCATCCCGCCATAAGCGGCCCACCTCCTCCATGGAGCTCGCACGCATGGGGCCGGGGTGCGAGCAACTGGCCTACGTGGCGGCAAACCCGCAGACCCCTCCGTCCCGTCCCCGCCACTACGAAGATCCCCCTGTTCTTCCATCCGTAAAGGGGTCCCCCTTTACGGATGGAAGAACAGGGGGGAGGCGCCCAGGAGATGGCTTTTGTCCGAGCCGCGGCTGGGTGGTTTTCGGGCCAAGAGGCGGGGCCGCGCAGGCGCAAGCAGGCCCCCCCACCACAAGCATCCCTCCGGGCAACGTGCCCCGCCCTTGAGATATCAGGCCAGGTTCACACGGTCCCTGGGCTGGTGTCAGAGTTAACGGAAGCCCTCCCTGCCACCCAGAGGACCGTGCGTTTTCCCGTGGACCACACTTGCCAGCAGCTCTCCCACCCCCGCAGAGGCAGAGTGCCAGGGAAGAACTAGGGACCTGGGGCCGGGAAGAGGGGCCGGCCAAGGTTCCGCGCCAGGTGGAGCGGGTCCCGGCGGGCGGGCGGGCGGGCGGGCGGGACCCTCGTCCACGGACCGGTTCTCCTGTGGGGAGTCTGGCCTGTGCCCCGCCTGGGAGGCTAAGAGCCTTGCTTCGCCTGCAACGCCCCCACCCTGCCACAAGGCGGCAGACTTGGACCCAGCCGCTTCAACCCTCCAGTCTCCGCTGAACCACCCAAAAATGGAGTGTGACCGCTGCGACCTCAGTCCCCCAGAGCTCGAACCCCCACCTCTGCGAGGGGAATCGGCGGCCTCCTGTCCTTGGCGTCCGCAAAAGGCATTCACCTGCGGTGAACCTGGGCCTCGGGCGAGCAGGGCCAGGCCCCATGGTAGGAGCCCGGGGGAGGCAATGGCAGCCTCTGCGGCCAGGCCTCGGGCTCTCCCCGGGGCTCTCTCGGGGCACGGGCACCCTCTCTCGTCTAGAGAGTGCCCACGCCGTCCCTTGACCCCCGGGAGACACCTGCTTCCCGTGATAAGAGGCCCCCGGCCTCCATGGAGCTTGGAACTCGGGGGCCGGGCGGCGGGTCACTGGGCTAAGTGGCTGGAAACGCGCAGACCCCTCCGTCCCGACCGCCCCACTGCGAAGATCCCCCTGTTCTTCCATCCGTAAGGGGGTCGCCCCTTACGGATGGAAGAACAGGGGGGATGCCCCCAGGAGATGGCATTTGTCAGAGCCGCAGCTGGCCGGTTTCGGGCCAAGACGCGGGACCCGGCAGGTAGAGGGCAGGCAGCCCCACCACAAGCCTCCCTCGGGGCAACGGGCCCCACCCTGGACATATCAGGCCTGCTTCACAGGGTCCCTGGGGTCCTGTCCGTGGAACTGGAAGCTCTCCCCGCCACCCAGAGGTCCGTTCCTTTTCCCGTGGACCACACTTGCCAGCGCGTCTCCCACCCCGGCACAGGCAGAGTGCCAGGGAAGAACTAGGGACCCGGGGCCTGGATGAGGGGCGCGCCAGGGTTCCGCGCCTGGTGGGCAGGGGCCGAGCGGGCCGGACCCACGCCCAGGGACCAAGTCTCCCGGGGGGACTCGGGCCTGAGACCTGCCTGGGGGGCTAAGGGTCTTTCTTGGCTCAAAAGGCCCCACCCTGCCCCGAGGCGGCAAACGTGCACCGAGACGCTTCTACTCTCTCAAGTCTGGGCTGGACTTCGCGAGAAGGGACTGTGTCCGCTGGGACCCGGGTCCCACAGAGCTCGAACCCCCCTCCCCGTGAAGGCGTCCGCGGCCTGTGGTCCTTGGTGTCCGCAAAAGGCATTCACCTGCGGAGAACCTGGGCCCACGTGAGCGGGACCAGGCCCCACGGCAGGAGCCTAGGGAGGCCACTGGAGCCACGGGGGCCAGGGCTGGGCATTTTCCCGGGTGCTCTCTCGGGTCCCGGGCGCCCTCTCTCGCCCGGGGAGTGCCCACGCCGTCCCTTGACCCCCGCAGGACGCCTGCATCCCGCCATAAGCGGCCCACCTCCTCCATGGAGCTCGCACGCATGGGGCCGGGGTGCGAGCAACTGGCCTACGTGGCGGCAAACCCGCAGACCCCTCCGTCCCGTCCCCGCCACTGCGAAGATCCCCCTGTTCTTCCATCCGTAAAGGGGTCCCCCTTTACGGATGGAAGAACAGGGGGGAGGCGCCCAGGAGATGGCTTTTGTCCGAGCCGCGGCTGGGTGGTTTTCGGGCCAAGAGGCGGGGCCGCGCAGGCGCAAGCAGGCCCCCCCACCACAAGCATCCCTCCGGGCAACGTGCCCCGCCCTTGAGATATCAGGCCAGGTTCACACGGTCCCTGGGCTGGTGTCAGAGTTAACGGAAGCCCTCCCTGCCACCCAGAGGACCGTGCGTTTTCCCGTGGACCACACTTGCCAGCAGCTCTCCCACCCCCGCAGAGGCAGAGTGCCAGGGAAGAACTAGGGACCTGGGGCCGGGAAGAGGGGCCGGCCAAGGTTCCGCGCCAGGTGGAGCGGGTCCCGGCGGGCGGGCGGGCGGGCGGGCGGGACCCTCGTCCACGGACCGGTTCTCCTGTGGGGAGTCTGGCCTGTGCCCCGCCTGGGAGGCTAAGAGCCTTGCTTCGCCTGCAACGCCCCCACCCTGCCACAAGGCGGCAGACTTGGACCCAGCCGCTTCAACCCTCCAGTCTCCGCTGAACCACCCAAAAATGGAGTGTGACCGCTGCGACCTCAGTCCCCCAGAGCTCGAACCCCCACCTCTGCGAGGGGAATCGGCGGCCTCCTGTCCTTGGCGTCCGCAAAAGGCATTCACCTGCGGTGAACCTGGGCCTCGGGCGAGCAGGGCCAGGCCCCATGGTAGGAGCCCGGGGGAGGCAATGGCAGCCTCTGCGGCCAGGCCTCGGGCTCTCCCCGGGGCTCTCTCGGGGCACGGGCACCCTCTCTCGTCTAGAGAGTGCCCACGCCGTCCCTTGACCCCCGGGAGACACCTGCTTCCCGTGATAAGAGGCCCCCGGCCTCCATGGAGCTTGGAACTCGGGGGCCGGGCGGCGGGTCACTGGGCTAAGTGGCTGGAAACGCGCAGACCCCTCCGTCCCGACCGCCCCACTGCGAAGATCCCCCTGTTCTTCCATCCGTAAGGGGGTCGCCCCTTACGGATGGAAGAACAGGGGGGATGCCCCCAGGAGATGGCATTTGTCAGAGCCGCAGCTGGCCGGTTTCGGGCCAAGACGCGGGACCTGGCAGGTAGAGGGCAGGCAGCCCCACCACAAGCCTCCCTCGGGGCAACGGGCCCCACCCTGGACATATCAGGCCTGCTTCACAGGGTCCCTGGGGTCCTGTCCGTGGAACTGGAAGCTCTCCCCGCCACCCAGAGGTCCGTTCCTTTTCCCGTGGACCACACTTGCCAGCGCGTCTCCCACCCCGGCACAGGCAGAGTGCCAGGGAAGAACTAGGGACCCGGGGCCTGGATGAGGGGCGCGCCAGGGTTCCGCGCCTGGTGGGCAGGGGCCGAGCGGGCCGGACCCACGCCCACGGACCAAGTCTCCCGGGGGGACTCGGGCCTGAGACCTGCCTGGGGGGCTAAGGGTCTTTCTTGGCTCAAAAGGCCCCACCCTGCCCCGAGGCGGCAAACGTGCACCGAGACGCTTCTACTCTCTCAAGTCTGGGCTGGACTTCGCGAGAAGGGACTGTGTCCGCTGGGACCCGGGTCCCACAGAGCTCGAACCCCCCTCCCCGTGAAGGCGTCCGCGGCCTGTGGTCCTTGGTGTCCGCAAAAGGCATTCACCTGCGGAGAACCTGGGCCCACGTGAGCGGGACCAGGCCCCACGGCAGGAGCCTAGGGAGGCCACTGGAGCCACGGGGGCCAGGGCTGGGCATTTTCCCGGGTGCTCTCTCGGGTCCCGGGCGCCCTCTCTCGCCCGGGGAGTGCCCACGCCGTCCCTTGACCCCCGCAGGACGCCTGCATCCCGCCATAAGCGGCCCACCTCCTCCATGGAGCTCGCACGCATGGGGCCGGGGTGCGAGCAACTGGCCTACGTGGCGGCAAACCCGCAGACCCCTCCGTCCCGTCCCCGCCACTGCGAAGATCCCCCTGTTCTTCCATCCGTAAAGGGGTCCCCCTTTACGGATGGAAGAACAGGGGGGAGGCGCCCAGGAGATGGCTTTTGTCCGAGCCGCGGCTGGGTGGTTTTCGGGCCAAGAGGCGGGGCCGCGCAGGCGCAAGCAGGCCCCCCCACCACAAGCATCCCTCCGGGCAACGTGCCCCGCCCTTGAGATATCAGGCCAGGTTCACACGGTCCCTGGGCTGGTGTCAGAGTTAACGGAAGCCCTCCCTGCCACCCAGAGGACCGTGCGTTTTCCCGTGGACCACACTTGCCAGCAGCTCTCCCACCCCCGCAGAGGCAGAGTGCCAGGGAAGAACTAGGGACCTGGGGCCGGGAAGAGGGGCCGGCCAAGGTTCCGCGCCAGGTGGAGCGGGTCCCGGCGGGCGGGCGGGCGGGCGGGCGGGACCCTCGTCCACGGACCGGTTCTCCTGTGGGGAGTCTGGCCTGTGCCCCGCCTGGGAGGCTAAGAGCCTTGCTTCGCCTGCAACGCCCCCACCCTGCCACAAGGCGGCAGACTTGGACCCAGCCGCTTCAACCCTCCAGTCTCCGCTGAACCACCCAAAAATGGAGTGTGACCGCTGCGACCTCAGTCCCCCAGAGCTCGAACCCCCACCTCTGCGAGGGAAATCGGCGGCCTCCTGTCCTTGGCGTCCGCAAAAGGCATTCACCTGCGGTGAACCTGGGCCTCGGGCGAGCAGGGCCAGGCCCCATGGTAGGAGCCCGGGGGAGGCAATGGCAGCCTCTGCGGCCAGGCCTCGGGCTCTCCCCGGGGCTCTCTCGGGGCACGGGCACCCTCTCTCGTCTAGAGAGTGCCCACGCCGTCCCTTGACCCCCGGGAGACACCTGCTTCCCGTGATAAGAGGCCCCCGGCCTCCATGGAGCTTGGAACTCTGGGGCCGGGCGGCGGGTCACTGGGCTAAGTGGCTGGAAACGCGCAGACCCCTCCGTCCCGACCGCCCCACTGCGAAGATCCCCCTGTTCTTCCATCCGTAAGGGGGTCGCCCCTTACGGATGGAAGAACAGGGGGGATGCCCCCAGGAGATGGCATTTGTCAGAGCCGCAGCTGGCCGGTTTCGGGCCAAGACGCGGGACCCGGCAGGTAGAGGGCAGGCAGCCCCACCACAAGCCTCCCTCGGGGCAACGGGCCCCACCCTGGACATATCAGGCCTGCTTCACAGGGTCCCTGGGGTCCTGTCCGTGGAACTGGAGGCTCTCCCCGCCACCCAGAGGTCCGTTCCTTTTCCCGTGGACCACACTTGCCAGCGCGTCTCCCACCCCGGCACAGGCAGAGTGCCAGGGAAGAACTAGGGACCCGGGGCCTGGATGAGGGGCGCGCCAGGGTTCCGCGCCTGGTGGGCAGGGGCCGAGCGGGCCGGACCCACGCCCAGGGACCAAGTCTCCCGGGGGGACTCGGGCCTGAGACCTGCCTGGGGGGCTAAGGGTCTTTCTTGGCTCAAAAGGCCCCACCCTGCCCCGAGGCGGCAAACGTGCACCGAGACGCTTCTACTCTCTCAAGTCTGGGCTGGACTTCGCGAGAAGGGACTGTGTCCGCTGGGACCCGGGTCCCACAGAGCTCGAACCCCCCTCCCCGTGAAGGCGTCCGCGGCCTGTGGTCCTTGGTGTCCGCAAAAGGCATTCACCTGCGGAGAACCTGGGCCCACGTGAGCGGGACCAGGCCCCACGGCAGGAGCCTAGGGAGGCCACTGGAGCCACGGGGGCCAGGGCTGGGCATTTTCCCGGGTGCTCTCTCGGGTCCCGGGCGCCCTCTCTCGCCCGGGGAGTGCCCACGCCGTCCCTTGACCCCCGCAGGACGCCTGCATCCCGCCATAAGCGGCCCACCTCCTCCATGGAGCTCGCACGCATGGGGCCGGGGTGCGAGCAACTGGCCTACGTGGCGGCAAACCCGCAGACCCCTCCGTCCCGTCCCCGCCACTGCGAAGATCCCCCTGTTCTTCCATCCGTAAAGGGGTCCCCCTTTACGGATGGAAGAACAGGGGGGAGGCGCCCAGGAGATGGCTTTTGTCCGAGCCGCGGCTGGGTGGTTTTCGGGCCAAGAGGCGGGGCCGCGCAGGCGCAAGCAGGCCCCCCCACCACAAGCATCCCTCCGGGCAACGTGCCCCGCCCTTGAGATATCAGGCCAGGTTCACACGGTCCCTGGGCTGGTGTCAGAGTTAACGGAAGCCCTCCCTGCCACCCAGAGGACCGTGCGTTTTCCCGTGGACCACACTTGCCAGCAGCTCTCCCACCCCCGCAGAGGCAGAGTGCCAGGGAAGAACTAGGGACCTGGGGCCGGGAAGAGGGGCCGGCCAAGGTTCCGCGCCAGGTGGAGCGGGTCCCGGCGGGCGGGCGGGCGGGCGGGCGGGACCCTCGTCCACGGACCGGTTCTCCTGTGGGGAGTCTGGCCTGTGCCCCGCCTGGGAGGCTAAGAGCCTTGCTTCGCCTGCAACGCCCCCACCCTGCCACAAGGCGGCAGACTTGGACCCAGCCGCTTCAACCCTCCAGTCTCCGCTGAACCACCCAAAAATGGAGTGTGACCGCTGCGACCTCAGTCCCCCAGAGCTCGAACCCCCACCTCTGCGAGGGAAATCGGCGGCCTCCTGTCCTTGGCGTCCGCAAAAGGCATTCACCTGCGGTGAACCTGGGCCTCGGGCGAGCAGGGCCAGGCCCCATGGTAGGAGCCCGGGGGAGGCAATGGCAGCCTCTGCGGCCAGGCCTCGGGCTCTCCCCGGGGCTCTCTCGGGGCACGGGCACCCTCTCTCGTCTAGAGAGTGCCCACGCCGTCCCTTGACCCCCGGGAGACACCTGCTTCCCGTGATAAGAGGCCCCCGGCCTCCATGGAGCTTGGAACTCTGGGGCCGGGCGGCGGGTCACTGGGCTAAGTGGCTGGAAACGCGCAGACACCTCCGTCCCGACCGCCCCACTGCGAAGATCCCCCTGTTCTTCCATCCGTAAGGGGGTCGCCCCTTACGGATGGAAGAACAGGGGGGATGCCCCCAGGAGATGGCATTTGTCAGAGCCGCAGCTGGCCGGTTTCGGGCCAAGACGCGGGACCCGGCAGGTAGAGGGCAGGCAGCCCCACCACAAGCCTCCCTCGGGGCAACGGGCCCCACCCTGGACATATCAGGCCTGCTTCACAGGGTCCCTGGGGTCCTGTCCGTGGAACTGGAAGCTCTCCCCGCCACCCAGAGGTCCGTTCCTTTTCCCGTGGACCACACTTGCCAGCGCGTCTCCCACCCCGGCACAGGCAGAGTGCCAGGGAAGAACTAGGGACCCGGGGCCTGGATGAGGGGCGCGCCAGGGTTCCGCGCCTGGTGGGCAGGGGCCGAGCGGGCCGGACCCACGCCCAGGGACCAAGTCTCCCGGGGGGACTCGGGCCTGAGACCTGCCTGGGGGGCTAAGGGTCTTTCTTGGCTCAAAAGGCCCCACCCTGCCCCGAGGCGGCAAACGTGCACCGAGACGCTTCTACTCTCTCAAGTCTGGGCTGGACTTCGCGAGAAGGGACTGTGTCCGCTGGGACCCGGGTCCCACAGAGCTCGAACCCCCCTCCCCGTGAAGGCGTCCGCGGCCTGTGGTCCTTGGTGTCCGCAAAAGGCATTCACCTGCGGAGAACCTGGGCCCACGTGAGCGGGACCAGGCCCCACGGCAGGAGCCTAGGGAGGCCACTGGAGCCACGGGGGCCAGGGCTGGGCATTTTCCCGGGTGCTCTCTCGGGTCCCGGGCGCCCTCTCTCGCCCGGGGAGTGCCCACGCCGTCCCTTGACCCCCGCAGGACGCCTGCATCCCGCCATAAGCGGCCCACCTCCTCCATGGAGCTCGCACGCATGGGGCCGGGGTGCGAGCAACTGGCCTACGTGGCGGCAAACCCGCAGACCCCTCCGTCCCGTCCCCGCCACTGCGAAGATCCCCCTGTTCTTCCATCCGTTAAGGGGTCCCCCTTTACGGATGGAAGAACAGGGGGGAGGCGCCCAGGAGATGGCTTTTGTCCGAGCCGCGGCTGGGTGGTTTTCGGGCCAAGAGGCGGGGCCGCGCAGGCGCAAGCAGGCCCCCCCACCACAAGCATCCCTCCGGGCAACGTGCCCCGCCCTTGAGATATCAGGCCAGGTTCACACGGTCCCTGGGCTGGTGTCAGAGTTAACGGAAGCCCTCCCTGCCACCCAGAGGACCGTGCGTTTTCCCGTGGACCACACTTGCCAGCAGCTCTCCCACCCCCGCAGAGGCAGAGTGCCAGGGAAGAACTAGGGACCTGGGGCCGGGAAGAGGGGCCGGCCAAGGTTCCGCGCCAGGTGGAGCGGGTCCCGGCGGGCGGGCGGGCGGGCGGGCGGGACCCTCGTCCACGGACCGGTTCTCCTGTGGGGAGTCTGGCCTGTGCCCCGCCTGGGAGGCTAAGAGCCTTGCTTCGCCTGCAACGCCCCCACCCTGCCACAAGGCGGCAGACTTGGACCCAGCCGCTTCAACCCTCCAGTCTCCGCTGAACCACCCAAAAATGGAGTGTGACCGCTGCGACCTCAGTCCCCCAGAGCTCGAACCCCCACCTCTGCGAGGGGAATCGGCGGCCTCCTGTCCTTGGCGTCCGCAAAAGGCATTCACCTGCGGTGAACCTGGGCCTCGGGCGAGCAGGGCCAGGCCCCATGGTAGGAGCCCGGGGGAGGCAATGGCAGCCTCTGCGGCCAGGCCTCGGGCTCTCCCCGGGGCTCTCTCGGGGCACGGGCACCCTCTCTCGTCTAGAGAGTGCCCACGCCGTCCCTTGACCCCCGGGAGACACCTGCTTCCCGTGATAAGAGGCCCCCGGCCTCCATGGAGCTTGGAACTCTGGGGCCGGGCGGCGGGTCACTGGGCTAAGTGGCTGGAAACGCGCAGACCCCTCCGTCCCGACCGCCCCACTGCGAAGATCCCCCTGTTCTTCCATCCGTAAGGGGGTCGCCCCTTACGGATGGAAGAACAGGGGGGATGCCCCCAGGAGATGGCATTTGTCAGAGCCGCAGCTGGCCGGTTTCGGGCCAAGACGCGGGACCCGGCAGGTAGAGGGCAGGCAGCCCCACCACAAGCCTCCCTCGGGGCAACGGGCCCCACCCTGGACATATCAGGCCTGCTTCACAGGGTCCCTGGGGTCCTGTCCGTGGAACTGGAAGCTCTCCCCGCCACCCAGAGGTCCGTTCCTTTTCCCGTGGACCACACTTGCCAGCGCGTCTCCCACCCCGGCACAGGCAGAGTGCCAGGGAAGAACTAGGGACCCGGGGCCTGGATGAGGGGCGCGCCAGGGTTCCGCGCCTGGTGGGCAGGGGCCGAGCGGGCCGGACCCACGCCCAGGGACCAAGTCTCCCGGGGGGACTCGGGCCTGAGACCTGCCTGGGGGGCTAAGGGTCTTTCTTGGCTCAAAAGGCCCCACCCTGCCCCGAGGCGGCAAACGTGCACCGAGACGCTTCTACTCTCTCAAGTCTGGGCTGGACTTCGCGAGAAGGGACTGTGTCCGCTGGGACCCGGGTCCCACAGAGCTCGAACCCCCCTCCCCGTGAAGGCGTCCGCGGCCTGTGGTCCTTGGTGTCCGCAAAAGGCATTCACCTGCGGAGAACCTGGGCCCACGTGAGCGGGACCAGGCCCCACGGCAGGAGCCTAGGGAGGCCACTGGAGCCACGGGGGCCAGGGCTGGGCATTTTCCCGGGTGCTCTCTCGGGTCCCGGGCGCCCTCTCTCGCCCGGGGAGTGCCCACGCCGTCCCTTGACCCCCGCAGGACGCCTGCATCCCGCCATAAGCGGCCCACCTCCTCCATGGAGCTCGCACGCATGGGGCCGGGGTGCGAGCAACTGGCCTACGTGGCGGCAAACCCGCAGACCCCTCCGTCCCGTCCCCGCCACTGCGAAGATCCCCCTGTTCTTCCATCCGTAAAGGGGTCCCCCTTTACGGATGGAAGAACAGGGGGGAGGCGCCCAGGAGATGGCTTTTGCCCGAGCCGCGGCTGGGTGGTTTTCGGGCCAAGAGGCGGGGCCGCGCAGGCGCAAGCAGGCCCCCCCACCACAAGCATCCCTCCGGGCAACGTGCCCCGCCCTTGAGATATCAGGCCAGGTTCACACGGTCCCTGGGCTGGTGTCAGAGTTAACGGAAGCCCTCCCTGCCACCCAGAGGACCGTGCGTTTTCCCGTGGACCACACTTGCCAGCAGCTCTCCCACCCCCGCAGAGGCAGAGTGCCAGGGAAGAACTAGGGACCTGGGGCCGGGAAGAGGGGCCGGCCAAGGTTCCGCGCCAGGTGGAGCGGGTCCCGGCGGGCGGGCGGGCGGGCGGGCGGGACCCTCGTCCACGGACCGGTTCTCCTGTGGGGAGTCTGGCCTGTGCCCCGCCTGGGAGGCTAAGAGCCTTGCTTCGCCTGCAACGCCCCCACCCTGCCACAAGGCGGCAGACTTGGACCCAGCCGCTTCAACCCTCCAGTCTCCGCTGAACCACCCAAAAATGGAGTGTGACCGCTGCGACCTCAGTCCCCCAGAGCTCGAACCCCCACCTCTGCGAGGGGAATCGGCGGCCTCCTGTCCTTGGCGTCCGCAAAAGGCATTCACCTGCGGTGAACCTGGGCCTCGGGCGAGCAGGGCCAGGCCCCATGGTAGGAGCCCGGGGGAGGCAATGGCAGCCTCTGCGGCCAGGCCTCGGGCTCTCCCCGGGGCTCTCTCGGGGCACGGGCACCCTCTCTCGTCTAGAGAGTGCCCACGCCGTCCCTTGACCCCCGGGAGACACCTGCTTCCCGTGATAAGAGGCCCCCGGCCTCCATGGAGCTTGGAACTCTGGGGCCGGGCGGCGGGTCACTGGGCTAAGTGGCTGGAAACGCGCAGACCCCTCCGTCCCGACCGCCCCACTGCGAAGATCCCCCTGTTCTTCCATCCGTAAGGGGGTCGCCCCTTACGGATGGAAGAACAGGGGGGATGCCCCCAGGAGATGGCATTTGTCAGAGCCGCAGCTGGCCGGTTTCGGGCCAAGACGCGGGACCCGGCAGGTAGAGGGCAGGCAGCCCCACCACAAGCCTCCCTCGGGGCAACGGGCCCCACCCTGGACATATCAGGCCTGCTTCACAGGGTCCCTGGGGTCCTGTCCGTGGAACTGGAAGCTCTCCCCGCCACCCAGAGGTCCGTTCCTTTTCCCGTGGACCACACTTGCCAGCGCGTCTCCCACCCCGGCACAGGCAGAGTGCCAGGGAAGAACTAGGGACCCGGGGCCTGGATGAGGGGCGCGCCAGGGTTCCGCGCCTGGTGGGCAGGGGCCGAGCGGGCCGGACCCACGCCCAGGGACCAAGTCTCCCGGGGGGACTCGGGCCTGAGACCTGCCTGGGGGGCTAAGGGTCTTTCTTGGCTCAAAAGGCCCCACCCTGCCCCGAGGCGGCAAACGTGCACCGAGACGCTTCTACTCTCTCAAGTCTGGGCTGGACTTCGCGAGAAGGGACTGTGTCCGCTGGGACCCGGGTCCCACAGAGCTCGAACCCCCCTCCCCGTGAAGGCGTCCGCGGCCTGTGGTCCTTGGTGTCCGCAAAAGGCATTCACCTGCGGAGAACCTGGGCCCACGTGAGCGGGACCAGGCCCCACGGCAGGAGCCTAGGGAGGCCACTGGAGCCACGGGGGCCAGGGCTGGGCATTTTCCCGGGTGCTCTCTCGGGTCCCGGGCGCCCTCTCTCGCCCGGGGAGTGCCCACGCCGTCCCTTGACCCCCGCAGGACGCCTGCATCCCGCCATAAGCGGCCCACCTCCTCCATGGAGCTCGCACGCATGGGGCCGGGGTGCGAGCAACTGGCCTACGTGGCGGCAAACCCGCAGACCCCTCCGTCCCGTCCCCGCCACTGCGAAGATCCCCCTGTTCTTCCATCCGTAAAGGGGTCCCCCTTTACGGATGGAAGAACAGGGGGGAGGCGCCCAGGAGATGGCTTTTGCCCGAGCCGCGGCTGGGTGGTTTTCGGGCCAAGAGGCGGGGCCGCGCAGGCGCAAGCAGGCCCCCCCACCACAAGCATCCCTCCGGGCAACGTGCCCCGCCCTTGAGATATCAGGCCAGGTTCACACGGTCCCTGGGCTGGTGTCAGAGTTAACGGAAGCCCTCCCTGCCACCCAGAGGACCGTGCGTTTTCCCGTGGACCACACTTGCCAGCAGCTCTCCCACCCCCGCAGAGGCAGAGTGCCAGGGAAGAACTAGGGACCTGGGGCCGGGAAGAGGGGCCGGCCAAGGTTCCGCGCCAGGTGGAGCGGGTCCCGGCGGGCGGGCGGGCGGGCGGGCGGGACCCTCGTCCACGGACCGGTTCTCCTGTGGGGAGTCTGGCCTGTGCCCCGCCTGGGAGGCTAAGAGCCTTGCTTCGCCTGCAACGCCCCCACCCTGCCACAAGGCGGCAGACTTGGACCCAGCCGCTTCAACCCTCCAGTCTCCGCTGAACCACCCAAAAATGGAGTGTGACCGCTGCGACCTCAGTCCCCCAGAGCTCGAACCCCCACCTCTGCGAGGGGAATCGGCGGCCTCCTGTCCTTGGCGTCCGCAAAAGGCATTCACCTGCGGTGAACCTGGGCCTCGGGCGAGCAGGGCCAGGCCCCATGGTAGGAGCCCGGGGGAGGCAATGGCAGCCTCTGCGGCCAGGCCTCGGGCTCTCCCCGGGGCTCTCTCGGGGCACGGGCACCCTCTCTCGTCTAGAGAGTGCCCACGCCGTCCCTTGACCCCCGGGAGACACCTGCTTCCCGTGATAAGAGGCCCCCGGCCTCCATGGAGCTTGGAACTCTGGGGCCGGGCGGCGGGTCACTGGGCTAAGTGGCTGGAAACGCGCAGACCCCTCCGTCCCGACCGCCCCCACTGCGAAGATCCCCCTGTTCTTCCATCCGTAAGGGGGTCGCCCCTTACGGATGGAAGAACAGGGGGATGCCCCCAGGAGATGGCATTTGTCAGAGCCGCAGCTGGCCGGTTTCGGGCCAAGACGCGGGACCCGGCAGGTAGAGGGCAGGCAGCCCCACCACAAGCCTCCCTCGGGGCAACGGGCCCCACCCTGGACATATCAGGCCTGCTTCACAGGGTCCCTGGGGTCCTGTCCGTGGAACTGGAAGCTCTCCCCGCCACCCAGAGGTCCGTTCTTTTCCCGTGGACCACACTTGCCAGCGCGTCTCCCACCCCGGCACAGGCAGAGTGCCAGGGAAGAACTAGGGACCCGGGGCCTGGATGAGGGGCGCGCCAGGGTTCCGCGCCTGGTGGGCAGGGGCCGAGCGGGCCGGACCCACGCCCAGGGACCAAGTCTCCCGGGGGGACTCGGGCCTGAGACCTGCCTGGGGGGCTAAGGGTCTTTCTTGGCTCAAAAGGCCCCACCCTGCCCCGAGGCGGCAAACGTGCACCGAGACGCTTCTACTCTCTCAAGTCTGGGCTGGACTTCGCGAGAGGGACTGTGTCCGCTGGGACCCGGGTCCCACAGAGCTCGAACCCCCCTCCCCGTGAAGGCGTCCGCGGCCTGTGGTCCTTGGTGTCCGCAAAAGGCATTCACCTGCGGAGAACCTGGGCCCACGTGAGCGGGACCAGGCCCCACGGCAGGAGCCTAGGGAGGCCACTGGAGCCACGGGGGCCAGGGCTGGGCATTTTCCCGGGTGCTCTCTCGGGTCCCGGGCGCCCTCTCTCGCCCGGGGAGTGCCCACGCCGTCCCTTGACCCCCGCAGGACGCCTGCATCCCGCCATAAGCGGCCCACCTCCTCCATGGAGCTCGCACGCATGGGGCCGGGGTGCGAGCAACTGGCCTACGTGGCGGCAAACCCGCAGACCCCTCCGTCCCGTCCCCGCCACTGCGAAGATCCCCCTGTTCTTCCATCCGTAAAGGGGTCCCCCTTTACGGATGGAAGAACAGGGGGGAGGCGCCCAGGAGATGGCTTTTGCCCGAGCCGCGGCTGGGTGGTTTTCGGGCCAAGAGGCGGGGCCGCGCCAGGCGCAAGCAGGCCCCCCCACCACAAGCATCCCTCCGGGCAACGTGCCCCGCCCTTGAGATATCAGGCCAGGTTCACACGGTCCCTGGGCTGGTGTCAGAGTTAACGGAAGCCCTCCCTGCCACCCAGAGGACCGTGCGTTTTCCCGTGGACCACACTTGCCAGCAGCTCTCCCACCCCCGCAGAGGCAGAGTGCCAGGGAAGAACTAGGGACCTGGGGCCGGGAAGAGGGGCCGGCCAAGGTTCCGCGCCAGGTGGAGCGGGTCCCGGCGGGCGGGCGGGCGGGCGGGGCGGGACCCTCGTCCACGGACCGGTTCTCCTGTGGGGAGTCTGGCCTGTGCCCCGCCTGGGAGGCTAAGAGCCTTGCTTCGCCTGCAACGCCCCCACCCTGCCACAAGGCGGCAGACTTGGACCCAGCCGCTTCAACCCTCCAGGTCTCCGCTGAACCACCCAAAAAATGGAGTGTGACCGCTGCGACCTCAGTCCCCCAGAGCTCGAACCCCACCTCTGCGAGGGGAATCGGCGGCCTCCTGTCCTTGGCGTCCGCAAAAGGCATTCACCTGCGGTGAACCTGGGCCTCGGGCGAGCAGGGCCAGGCCCCATGGTAGGAGCCCGGGGGAGGCAATGGCAGCCTCTGCGGCCAGGCCTCGGGCTCTCCCCGGGGCTCTCTCGGGGCACGGGCACCCTCTCTCGTCTAGAGAGTGCCCACGCCGTCCCTTGACCCCCGGGAGACACCTGCTTCCCGTGATAAGAGGCCCCCGGCCTCCATGGAGCTTGGAACTCTGGGGCCGGGCGGCGGGTCACTGGGCTAAGTGGCTGGAAACGCGCAGACCCCTCCGTCCCGACCGCCCCACTGCGAAGATCCCCCTGTTCTTCCATCCGTAAGGGGGTCGCCCCTTACGGATGGAAGAACAGGGGGGATGCCCCCAGGAGATGGCATTTGTCAGAGCCGCAGCTGGCCGGTTTCGGGCCAAGACGCGGGACCCGGCAGGTAGAGGGCAGGCAGCCCCACCACAAGCCTCCCTCGGGGCAACGGGCCCCACCCTGGACATATCAGGCCTGCTTCACAGGGTCCCTGGGGTCCTGTCCGTGGAACTGGAAGCTCTCCCCGCCACCCAGAGGTCCGTTCCTTTTCCCGTGGACCACACTTGCCAGCGCGTCTCCCACCCCGGCACAGGCAGAGTGCCAGGGAAGAACTAGGGACCCGGGGCCTGGATGAGGGGCGCGCCAGGGTTCCGCGCCTGGTGGGCAGGGGCCGAGCGGGCCGGACCCACGCCCAGGGACCAAGTCTCCCGGGGGGACTCGGGCCTGAGACCTGCCTGGGGGGCTAAGGGTCTTTCTTGGCTCAAAAGGCCCCACCCTGCCCCGAGGCGGCAAACGTGCACCGAGACGCTTCTACTCTCTCAAGTCTGGGCTGGACTTCGCGAGAAGGGACTGTGTCCGCTGGGACCCGGGTCCCACAGAGCTCGAACCCCCCTCCCCGTGAAGGCGTCCGCGGCCTGTGGTCCTTGGTGTCCGCAAAAGGCATTCACCTGCGGAGAACCTGGGCCCACGTGAGCGGGACCAGGCCCCACGGCAGGAGCCTAGGGAGGCCACTGGAGCCACGGGGGCCAGGGCTGGGCATTTTCCCGGGTGCTCTCTCGGGTCCCGGGCGCCCTCTCTCGCCCGGGGAGTGCCCACGCCGTCCCTTGACCCCCGCAGGACGCCTGCATCCCGCCATAAGCGGCCCACCTCCTCCATGGAGCTCGCACGCATGGGGCCGGGGTGCGAGCAACCTGGCCTACGTGGCGGCAAACCCGCAGACCCCTCCGTCCCGTCCCCGCCACTGCGAAGATCCCCCTGTCTTCCATCCGTAAAGGGGTCCCCCTTTACGGATGGAAGAACAGGGGGGAGGCGCCCAGGAGATGGCTTTTGTCCGAGCCGCGGCTGGGTGGTTTCGGGCCAAGAGGCGGGGCCGCGCAGGCGCAAGCAGGCCCCCCCACCACAAGCATCCCTCCGGGCAACGTGCCCCGCCCTTGAGATATCAGGCCAGGTTCACACGGTCCCTGGGCTGGTGTCAGAGTTAACGGAAGCCCTCCCTGCCACCCAGAGGACCGTGCGTTTTCCCGTGGACCACACTTGCCAGCAGCTCTCCCACCCCCGCAGAGGCAGAGTGCCAGGGAAGAACTAGGGACCTGGGGCCGGGAAGAGGGGCCGGCCAAGGTTCCGCGCCAGGTGGAGCGGGTCCCGGCGGGGCGGGCGGGCGGGCGGGCGGGACCCTCGTCCACGGACCGGTTCTCCTGTGGGGAGTCTGGCCTGTGCCCCGCCTGGGAGGCTAAGAGCCTTGCTTCGCCTGCAACGCCCCCACCCTGCCACAAGGCGGCAGACTTGGACCCAGCCGCTTCAACCCTCCAGTCTCCGCTGAACCACCCAAAAATGGAGTGTGACCGCTGCGACCTCAGTCCCCCAGAGCTCGAACCCCCACCTCTGCGAGGGAAATCGGCGGCCTCCTGTCCTTGGCGTCCGCAAAAGGCATTCACCTGCGGTGAACCTGGGCCTCGGGCGAGCAGGGCCAGGCCCATGGTAGGAGCCCGGGGGAGGCAATGGCAGCCTCTGCGGCCAGGCCTCGGGCTCTCCCCGGGGCTCTCTCGGGGCACGGCACCCTCTCTCGTCTAGAGAGTGCCCACGCCGTCCCTTGACCCCCGGGAGACACCTGCTTCCCGTGATAAGAGGCCCCCGGCCTCCATGGAGCTTGGAACTCTGGGGCCGGCGGCGGGTCACTGGGCTAAGTGGCTGGAAACGCGCAGACCCCTCCGTCCCGACCGCCCCACTGCGAAGATCCCCCTGTTCTTCCATCCGTAAGGGGGTCGCCCCTTACGGATGGAAGAACAGGGGGGATGCCCCCAGGAGATGGCATTTGTCAGAGCCGCAGCTGGCCGGTTTCGGGCCAAGACGCGGGACCCGGCAGGTAGAGGGCAGGCAGCCCCACCACAAGCCTCCCTCGGGGCAACGGGCCCCACCCTGGACATATCAGGCCTGCTTCACAGGGTCCCTGGGGTCCTGTCCGTGGAACTGGAAGCTCTCCCCGCCACCCAGAGGTCCGTTCCTTTTCCCGTGGACCACACTTGCCAGCGCGTCTCCCACCCCGGCACAGGCAGAGTGCCAGGGAAGAACTAGGGACCCGGGGCCTGGATGAGGGGCGCGCCAGGGTTCCGCGCCTGGTGGGCAGGGGCCGAGCGGGCCGGACCCACGCCCAGGGACCAAGTCTCCCGGGGGGACTCGGGCCTGAGACCTGCCTGGGGGGCTAAGGGTCTTTCTTGGCTCAAAAGGCCCCACCCTGCCCCGAGGCGGCAAACGTGCACCGAGACGCTTCTACTCTCTCAAGTCTGGGCTGGACTTCGCGAGAAGGGACTGTGTCCGCTGGGACCCGGGTCCCACAGAGCTCGAACCCCCCCTCCCCGTGAAGGCGTCCGCGGCCTGTGGTCCTTGGTGTCCGCAAAAGGCATTCACCTGCGGAGAACCTGGGCCCACGTGAGCGGGACCAGGCCCCACGGCAGGAGCCTAGGGAGGCCACTGGAGCCACGGGGGCCAGGGCTGGGCATTTTCCCGGGTGCTCTCTCGGGTCCCGGGCGCCCTCTCTCGCCCGGGGAGTGCCCACGCCGTCCCTTGACCCCCGCAGGACGCCTGCATCCCGCCATAAGCGGCCCACCTCCTCCATGGAGCTCGCACGCATGGGGCCGGGGTGCGAGCAACTGGCCTACGTGGCGGCAAACCCGCAGACCCCTCCGTCCCGTCCCCGCCACTGCGAAGATCCCCCTGTTCTTCCATCGTAAAGGGGTCCCCCTTTACGGATGGAAGAACAGGGGGGAGGCGCCCAGGAGATGGCTTTTGTCCGAGCCGCGGCTGGGTGGTTTTCGGGCCAAGAGGCGGGGCCCGCGCAGGCGCAAGCAGGCCCCCCCCACCACAAGCATCCCTCCGGGCAACGTGCCCCGCCCTTGAGATATCAGGCCAGGTTCACACGGTCCCTGGGCTGGTGTCAGAGTTAACGGAAGCCCTCCCTGCCACCCAGAGGACCGTGCGTTTTCCCGTGGACCACACTTGCCAGCAGCTCTCCCACCCCCGCAGAGGCAGAGTGCCAGGGAAGAACTAGGGACCTGGGGCCGGGAAGAGGGGCCGGCCAAGGTTCCGCGCCAGGTGGAGCGGGTCCCGGCGGGCGAGGCGGGCGGGCGGGCGGGACCCTCGTCCACGGACCGGTTCTCCTGTGGGGAGTCTGGCCTGTGCCCCGCCTGGGAGGCTAAGAGCCTTGCTTCGCCTGCAACGCCCCCACCCTGCCACAAGGCGGCAGACTTGGACCCAGCCGCTTCAACCCTCCAGTCTCCGCTGAACCACCCAAAAATGGAGTGTGACCGCTGCGACCTCAGTCCCCCAGAGCTCGAACCCCCACCTCTGCGAGGGGAATCGGCGGCCTCCTGTCCTTGGCGTCCGCAAAAGGCATCACCTGCGGTGAACCTGGGCCTCGGCGAGCAGGGCCAGGCCCCATGGTAGGAGCCCGGGGGAGGCAATGGCAGCCTCTGCGGCCAGGCCTCGGGCTCTCCCCGGGGCTCTCTCGGGGCACGGGCACCCTCTCTCGTCTAGAGAGTGCCCACGCCGTCCCTTGACCCCCGGGAGACACCTGCTTCCCGTGATAAGAGGCCCCCGGCCTCCATGGAGCTTGGAACTCGGGGGCCGGGCGGCGGGTCACTGGGCTAAGTGGCTGGAAACGCGCAGACCCCTCCGTCCCGACCGCCCCACTGCGAAGATCCCCCTGTTCTTCCATCCGTAAGGGGGTCGCCCCTTACGGATGGAAGAACAGGGGGGATGCCCCAGGAGATGGCATTTGTCAGAGCCGCAGCTGGCCGGTTTGCGGCCAAGACGCGGGACCCGGCAGGTAGAGGGCAGGCAAGCCCCACCACAAGCCTCCCTCGGGGCAACGGGCCCCACCCTGGACATATCAGGCCTGCTTCACAGGGTCCCTGGGGTCCTGTCCGTGGAACTGGAAGCTCTCCCCGCCACCCAGAGGTCCGTTCCTTTTCCGTGGACCACACTTGCCAGCGCGTCTCCCACCCCGGCACAGGCAGAGTGCCAGGGAAGAACTAGGGACCCGGGGCCTGGATGAGGGGCGCGCCAGGGTTCCGCGCCCTGGTGGGCAGGGGCCGAGCGGGGCCGGACCCACGCCCAGGGACCAAGTCTCCCGGGGGGACTCGGGCCTGAGACCTGCCTGGGGGGCTAAGGGTCTTTCTTGGCTCAAAAGGCCCCACCCTGCCCCGAGGCGGCAAACGTGCACCGAGACGCTTCTACTCTCTCAAGTCTGGGCTGGACTTCGCGAGAAGGGACTGTGTCCGCTGGGACCCGGGTCCCACAGAGCTCGAACCCCCCTCCCCGTGAAGGCGTCCGCGGCCTGTGGTCCTTGGTGTCCGCAAAAGGCATTCACCTGCGGAGAACCTGGGCCCACGTGAGCGGGACCAGGCCCCACGGCAGGAGCCTAGGGAGGCCACTGGAGCCACGGGGGCCAGGGCTGGGCATTTTCCCGGGTGCTCTCTCGGGTCCCGGGCGCCCCTCTCTCGCCCGGGGAGTGCCCACGCCGTCCCTTGACCCCCCGCAGGACGCCTGCATCCCGCCATAAGCGGCCCACCTCCTCCATGGAGCTCGCACGCATGGGGCCGGGGTGCGAGCAACTGGCCTACGTGGCGGCAAACCCGCAGACCCCTCCGTCCCGTCCCCGCCACTGCGAAGATCCCCCTGTTCTTCCATCCGTAAAGGGGTCCCCCTTTACGGATGGAAGAACAGGGGGGAGGCGCCAGGAGATGGCTTTTGTCCGAGCCGCGGCTGGGTGGTTTTCGGGCCAAGAGGCGGGGCCCGCGCAGGCGCAAGCAGGCCCCCCACCACAAGCATCCCTCCGGGCAACGTGCCCCGCCCTTGAGATATCAGGCCAGGTTCACACGGTCCCTGGGCTGGTGTCAGAGTTAACGGAAGCCCTCCCTGCCACCCAGAGGACCGTGCGTTTTCCCGTGGACCACACTTGCCAGCAGCTCTCCCACCCCCGCAGAGGCAGAGTGCCAGGGAAGAACTAGGGACCTGGGGCCGGGAAGAGGGGCCGGCCAAGGTTCCCGCGCCAGGTGGAGCGGGTCCCGGCGGCGGGCGGGCGGGCGGGCGGGACCCTCGTCCACGGACCGGTTCTCCTGTGGGGAGTCTGGCCTGTGCCCCGCCTGGGAGGCTAAGAGCCTTGCTTCGCCTGCAACGCCCCCACCCTGCCACAAGGCGGCAGACTTGGACCCAGCCGCTTCAACCCTCCAGTCTCCGCTGAACCACCCAAAATGGAGTGTGACCGCTGCGACCTCAGTCCCCCAGAGCTCGAACCCCCACCTCTGCGAGGGGAATCGGCGGCCCTCCTGTCCTTGGCGTCCG